>NC_132878.1:40037553-40292500 GCF_030463535.1 Salminus brasiliensis
TAAACAATAATTATTGCTATTAGAAATCCACTTCATTTGAAAGCTGCTCTTTACATTGAACATTACGTTTGATGGCGAGTGGACCAGTATGTGCACTCCAGAAGGACTTCTGGTTTTTTTTACGGACGCATTACGAGGTTGTGTTACAGCAAACGCACTGCTGCCTTTTCACCCCTGCTTCACTGCTCGATGTGTCTGCAACAAAAAAAGAGAACGTGTGAGTCCAAGGCTTGTCTGTCTGTCTGTCTGTCTGTCTGTCGCGCAGTTGCACTTTACTGAGACTCGAGCCAGCCGAGAGTCTGTCCTAATGCTGTGAACAACAACAACGACTTTCTGAATTCTGTGGTCGACGAAGCAACAAAATAAAGCATCAAGAATGTATTTCCAACCATCGGACGTGGGGAAAACATAGCACTTTAATATTTAAGTTTTGAAATGCCAAAGCAGTATTGTATAGGCCCGTATTTAAAGTTGTGAGTGATTTGTGTGACAAAGTTTTTTTATCTTGTAAAATAATCTATGACTGTACATTTTATACGAGACAGAGAACAGAAATAAAAACGTTTTTTCAAAAAAAAAATCTTCCTGAGTTTCTACCTTCTACTGAAAGGTGCATATTCACAACAGATTAGCAATGAATAACTTCAACTCAAGCAGCGGGAATAAAGCCACACTGATATAAATGAAACAAGGTTAGGATCAGGTTACATTGCCAATTGAATCCCATTTAATAAAAAAATCATCCTGCTTAAATACTCAAGTACTTCTGTTAATAACTTTTACAGTTACTAGAAAAAAGTAAGTGAACCACTTCCCTGGATTTCTGCCTTGGTTGCTACTAAAACAGGTTCTAAAACATCATCATTTAGGTCACAATTGTAGACAAATAAACATCTAACTAAACTAATAACACAAACAGTTGTACTGTGCATGTCCTGTATTGAGTATGTTGAGTAAACCTTCACAGTGCAGGCTAGAAAAAGTCAGTGAACTCTCAAATCGAATAACCTGTAAACAGGGTTTGGTAGTCATAGAATACAAGTAATGGCATTGCATAATCAGGATACTTAAAAAAACAGTAACTGTGTTCCTTGACAGTGGTAGAAAAAGTAGGTAATTAGATTACACATGCATTTAAACAAATTACAAACAAGATTACATTACAGGCTAACAAGGATCACCATTACTAAGTATTACTAAGTATTTTTGTGAGTGATGGTGTGTTTGTGAGATGCTGTTGGTGTTGTTGATGTTTCTTTTTTTTATTTTTTTATTGAAGCACACTGAGCTAGCTAAGGGTAACAGAGCCCCCATGG
Organism: Salminus brasiliensis; assembly: GCF_030463535.1. Taxonomy (NCBI): domain Eukaryota; kingdom Metazoa; phylum Chordata; class Actinopteri; order Characiformes; family Bryconidae; genus Salminus; species Salminus brasiliensis. Next base: position 40,038,870 of record NC_132878.1, read on the forward strand.
AGAATTTTGAGCTTGCCTTTCCTGCATGCCACACTATTAAAATGCATTTAGTAATTTAAATTTCAAAAGAATATTTTTAAAAGCGGAAAGGCAAATATTATCAGTGTAAATGATACCTTCCTGCGGTAAATATTCTCTTAGCTTCAAAAGACCTCACTTGAATAAAAAAAATGTAAAGGTAAGAAAATCACCATTGAAGACCAATATCAATCATCCAAAATACCTGAAATAATCTAATTTCACATTTAAAATCTTTTACATTAACTTTGAAAAATTAAGATTTCCTGTAAAGTTCTGATTTTTGAGATAAGGTTTTGTTCCAGCAGCAATGGTAAACTGCAGTAGAATATGTTACATGAGGACACAAGATTGTCCCTGGTTTGGTATGTGGTGTCAATGCAGGATGGTTTCATATGAATTTGTTCAGTATTTCTTTTGTCTTTGTGTGAATACATAGCTTGAAAAAGACAAGTAAAAGGTTTTCAGATAACATTACGTAATCTTATGTCACAATTTGATTGTTGAACAAGCGATCAGTTATCGGAAATGGATTACATTTATTAAGTAACCCTCCCAACCCTGGCTGTTGAACGCTGCCTGTAGGAGCAATCACCTGCACCATATTTTGGACCATTTCTTGTTGCAAATGTATTTCAGTTTATAAAATGTTCTGTGATGCCTTGTTTGCACAACCCTCTTCAGGTCATGACACAAAACGATAAGGGTCAGGACTCATCATCATCACACATCTTCTTCTTTTTCAACGATTCTATAATTTATTTTCTTTTGTGCTTTGGGTCCTTTGTCCATTGTCCTGTTGCATCACCCAACATCTCTTCAGCTTGAGGTCATGGACTGCTGCCCTTCTCTTCTCTTGTAAGATGTCTCAATATACCATTAAATTTACTGTTCCCTTAATGATTGTAAGGTGTCCAGGTATTGAAGCAGAAAAACTTGAACATGAGAAGCTCCATAACACATTTCCCCTGTGTCACAATGGACAATGTATTGGACAGAGCAACTTCTGATGCATACCTCTAACACTTTTACTTAACATGTCAGATAACAACAGTAATCCTGGCTCCACAAAGTCAGGGACATAAAAACACTAAGTTATTAGTTACTAAGGCCATGTTTTAACAGAGATCTGTGTTTCCACGCTAGACCTGAGAGAAGGCGGGGTATACCTAATTTACTTACACAGTCAATCTCCATCCTACTTCATGTTGATTCACATCTTATGCCAGTTCTTCCACACTGGCCCAGTCCTCCTTTAGCACTGACCCAGTACTATCACAGGTTAGCTGCTGATTGTACAGAAGATTGTACTGAAAATATTTTTGCTACCTTTTTCTAATGTTTGTTTGTATTATTCTAAAGTGATATTGTAACATTATTTGTGCAATATTATTATTATATGTATATTATATTTTAGAAAAAAACTAAAAAAATGTTCACAGATCAATTAAGACTCAATGTTAACAACACTAAGGTCTTACACAACAAAAGTATGTTTGATTACTAATGAATATTTGCTTATGAATATAAGCTTAATGAGATGTGCACCAAAATATTATATTCATATTCATATTATATATCATATTATTACAATAAACATCTTTTCATGTTTAGTGATCGCATGTTTAGTATGTTACCAGGTGAAATGTGTCCTTCCATCACTGAACTATCTATAGGTCAGATTTGTTAAAGCACCTCAGGTACTCAGTCCAATAATATGTAGTGCTATACTTCACCAAATGCTTTACTAAGGAGGGACTTTCTGAAATAAAGGGCAAAGAGCTGAATGAAACAATCACACTCACTGATTTCAGCCAACTATGCATTATTTCCAAAATAAATCCACAGCACATATAACCACTCACACATGCAGTGAAGGAAAATGCTAAAAGTTGTAAATGCTTCAGTCTCTGTGCACATGCAGTGCTCACTTGTTCTGCCTTGCCAGCAATAAATCGGTGGTTGGCTTACCTTAATGAATCCTAAAGAAAGAATAAAATAAATCACACACAATTCTGCCTCGTAATACACATGATTCGAATGACCATTTACTGTTCACAGTAATTCCAATTATATTGTAAGTCATGTGTTTTTAAATGTAGGCCCTAATATCAGAGTACATTTAAGAGTACATTCATTCTGGCACTGGTGGTTCCAGGCAGTTTTTACTCACTGGTGTAACTTAGGAACAACTCAGCTAGTTTGCATTGCTTTCTGTTGTAGTCACCAATTAGTAATAAAAGTCGCAGAAGAAGCAAAAGGGTTAAAGAATCGACACAGATCTATATTTTGTACTGATTTTATGTAAGGTTTCATAAAGACAACTTTATAACTTAACTGTTCAAATTTTAGCCTGAAATCATACAAACTGACAAACTAAGCAAAAAAGATGCACAGCTCTCTGAACTCTCTCTAACGCTTTCTTCTTCTTGGCTCTGGTTATTTTTTTAAACAGCTTTTGCCATGGATGCTTGTAGAAAAAGAAAGACATTTTTGTGGCTTTTCATTTTAGCAGTGGCCAACCCTAGCTCAGCAACCCTAACCTCATGCTCTGAAATAAGGTTTGTGTTTTCCCTAATGCAATACACTTTATTCAACACACTGGCATATGTCCAGACTCTTCTTGAGCTTGGTCAGGTGAGTCAGTCATTTTTAGTTGCCGACTGGTCTTTTACATATCTAACTGTCTTTACATGTCTACAGTTTTATGCAAATGTTTAAAAAAAAAGAAGACCCAACATAGACACCTATAGTCTCCATTTGTGTAGAATGGACACAGATGGAATTTGGCCTCTACCTTTAACCCATTTTGTGAACACAAACACACACACACACACACACACACACACATACACTAGTGAGCAAACACATGCCCAGCACCCAGGAAGCAAAGAGAGTTAAGGTGCTTGCTCAAAGGCCCAAGTGGCAGCTTGCCAAGCCTGGATATTAAACCCACAACCCTGTCATCAATAGCCCAGTACTCTACTGCCGCTGAGTGTGCTACACTTTTACAAAAGAAACGTTTGGCTCTCTATTCTCTCATTTCTCCTACTCTTTCTTGCTAAATACTTTAGTGCCTGTTTCCGAAATGCCTGTGGCTAATCTAGATGTAGTGTTGCATACTGTAGACTCTGACACTGGCTTTTGTGATGAGGTAACAGATAAGGTTTCATCCTAAAGACTCACCTGGAGATGTTTGTACATAAAACACTGCACAATAAAACAGTATTAGCAAAAAACAAAATGTTGTCATGTGAGCGGTTGCTTTGGCATTCTTGCCAGCATATGAACAGTTCTTTACTGGTCTTTCTTGCCTTGATTTCCAGGGTTTCCTGCTGTCTCTTAATTACATTTTAGACTATGTAAACTGCAATGTAAAAAGGTGGAAGTAGCATTCTCTGCTTTGTATGAATTGATACGTTTCATTTTCAGATCCTTAGCCAGCTCCTCATAAATGTTGCCCATGGTTGGTAAAGCCTAATGTCAATTCTTGACCTGTCCAACCACTCATAATGAATGCATTAAGACTATTAAACAAATTAAACAAGTAAAAACTTCTCAGATTAATGCAGTTTAAACATGTATGAGTCTGTCCATTCTTGATTAAAAGCTTGGTTTTCGTGGTACACTAGCATCACGTGATATTTACAACACATGTGATTGTTCTATGAGTGTCCTGGGCCGTTAAAAATGTACCGTAAAGGCTAGAAAAGTTACAGTGGTTTATATAAACACTGTCAAAATCAATGAGCTCTCAGTAGTTTAAAGGTTATAGGTCCAGGTCCAGCTCACGGTTTGCCTGTTAGTGACCTCTGTTCTAGAACAGTGTGAATAAAGAACATTCTAGAACAACAGGCATGACTGAGAGAGTGCATTCTAGAACTGCGTGAAATGAGGAGAGCATGCTGTAGCAGGGTGAATTGGGGGGGGGGGGGGTTAACAATCAATCACACACAGCTGTGTCACACGAGCCCAACATTTGAGTTTGTTGGTAAATGTTGGGTCAGAGTGTTCTGGCCTTACTCAGAAGTGGTGCTACCAATCCTAAAATAACGAAAATCAGAGAGCAAATCAAAGACAGATCAGTAACTAGGAATATCCTTTTCCTTCTGGCACCGCATTGTTAATGCACACAGAGTGCTTAGTTCAGGAGTTTTAGTGGAGGCACAGGTGTGTGTGTGTGTGTGTGCATGAGTGTATGATGATTAACCTACCCCTCTTCCTGGAAACACAGGCAGGCCTGGCTGCAGTGCTTAGTGAAGCACTTTATTCCTCTCTCACCTAAAAGAGCTGAGTACACTGAACATGCTAAAAGCTGATGTTCCTTTCCTGCACATGGTATTCATGCTGTGCACATACAGGCAGTGAATATTCCCAGCAGAATATAGTTTTTTTTCTGAGTTAAAACATAAAACTATTTCTTAAATTGCTTCGGTCATTCATTTGGCCTCCTCATTTGTACCTGTTTATATCATATCAACCTTTATACAAGCACACACAATGTAGTTCACTACACTGGCAAAGCTAAAGCCACCAACATTAGCACAGTATTCTAATATTAAAACTGTTCCAAATCTAAAAATGTGATTTCTATACTTGTATCATTGGATTGGACTGCCATGAAACTCTTGAGGCCTCGAACTGGGGGGCTTAAGTAATTGGGACATACCATTGTAGTTATAAAATTTTTATTAAATATCTAACTATTGAAAGAGAAAACACAAACGGCAAATTATGTGAATTACATTTGATGTGCTTCAAGGACCTTGAGCTTACATATTATCATCGACTCATGAAATGCTTCTGTAGTTATTCACACAGGGGAGTATGAGGCAGTGTGTGATAGTGGTGTGAATATTTAGTTTTTACTCAGTTTGGTGAACATTTTTATTTTTCAGGAAAGAGAAATAGAAAGAGTGAGTGATATAAAGATTGCTTGTTTTTTTGTTTATAGGATGTTTCGCCATTCTTTTAGTAGGCCTTCTTTGAAGCCTGTTTTAACCTAAATTTGTATGGCTAAGAGGAGACATGGTCTACATTTGCACTAAATTGAAGCAATGACTTTTCCTTGTGTAAGAGACTAGTTGTATGCTGTCTTGGGGCATTGTCAGCAGTAGATGGCAGTACAGGGCAATGTGGCAGAAATATTTAAGAAATGAAAGACAGACAGGAAGAAAAAGAAAATAATATTGAGAGACAGAAACAAATGCTTGGTCTACTGGTTTATAGGCTAAATTGTCATTCTTTAAATTGAAGCCTGGTTCAGCCTAAAACTGACCCTAGCTCCTAAAATTCTTCCTATAGTAGGAAACTGGCTCCTAACACTATACAACCTGTAACCCAAGCTTTTAGCCATAACCCTAGCTCTTTAAGCCATTGATAATAGTAACTCTGGCTCTCAAACTGAACCCTGCAGTAACTCTAACCCTAGATCCTATTCCTAACCTCATACATTAACCTTAGGTTAATGTTCTTGGGATTGTCTGGGTTTGTCTGGTGATGTTTAGAGATCCCCTTTTTCTTGTTTCCTTATATCCTGTCTTGCTCTAGTTCCACGTATCTGTTAAATAAAACTACCTGCACATACATCCGCTTCTGCCTCCTGCCTCAGCAAGCCACTTGACGGTAGGACAGACACAAACAATGAACATGGTGGGTAATCCCTGGGCCAGATGTGCCCTTAGATGGACCCCCTTCCGGGCCCCCGTTGGGTATGTAAGGAGAAGGAGCCCTCCTCCGCTCAAGGCAGCAGGAGACTGGGAAGGCAGGTTTTCTGGGTCTCTCCCTCATTTGAAGGCTTTCCCCTATGGAATAGGGAGGACTTTGAGGGAGAGATAGGGCTTGGTGCGGTTAGCCTTGAGTCTCTATTGAGGGCAATATAGACAAGGCTAACTGAGGCACCTGTCATGACGGCGTATCCTAACACTTAACTTACATAAATCTTAACCCTAGCTCCTAACCTTCTTCCTATGGTAGGTCTATTACTGGCTCCCAACACTAAACAACCTGTAACCCAAGCTTTTAGCCATAACCCTAACTCTTAAAAATAGGCCATTGAATGCTAACTCTGGCTCGCAAACTGAACCCTGCAGTAACTCTAACCCTAGATCCTATTCCTAACCTCATACTAACCCTAACCCTAGCTCCTAATCCAAACCCAAGCACCTAACACTAACTATTTATGCTAAATCTCACCCCTAACCCTATACTAATCCTAAAACTCACTATTAACCCTAATCCTAGGACCTAATCTTAACCATTGTTCTTGACCTTTCAATAAGATTCCCTAACCCTAACTCTGACCCTAATGCTAAACCTAACCGTAACATAATGCCAACCCTAACCTTGATGCTAAACCTAATTCTAACTTTAATGCTAATCATAATCCTGCAAGATGCAAACCCTACATAACTAACCCTAACCATATCTCTAACCCTATTACTAACTCTTACCCTAACCTTAATGTTAACTGTAAATTTGACCTAAAAGTTAAACCTAACCCTAATAATAACTGCCAATCTTTCCCATCAATAACTGTTAGAACCCTAGAAACCCTAACCCTAAGACTATTCCTAACCCCTCCTAACCATGTCATGTTTTAGTTATCCTCATGTGTGTTTCATTTGTGTTCTTTGTTTCATTGATTTGTGTCACCTGAGGCGGTGGTATTTAGGGAGCGAACGCTAGCAGTCTCGTTGCAGAAAATTAATCGTCCGTGGGAGTCCTCCACATTTCCAGTTTTACTCGGCTATTACCGTTCACGAACGTGCCAAGGTTCAGGTTTGTCTGTTGGTCGCCTCCTGGGTTCAGCTGCTGATCTCACAGCTCCTTAGTCACGTCAAGTAACTTCTGTTGCGCCTGACGAGCCCTGTTTATGTTATGCCCTGTTTATCCTCTGGCCCGGCCAGTAGTTGTGTTCTGATTCTATCTCCCTGTTAAGTTGCCCCGTTCAAGCTTAGCTCCCTAGGTTTCCACCAGCCTCAGGTGGGTTTGTTATTTTCGCCCACATTCCTTTGTCACGTGTTTGTTTTGTTTCTCAGTTTGCCCTGTACTTTGCTGCCTTTACATTTACGTTATCCCCTGTCTTTTGTGTTAATATAATCTCTTGCATGTGAATCATTTTTGGAATGACTGATTTTCAAGATTACAAATGAAAGAAGACAAAAGTAATTCAACTTTGTGAAGCAGCGCTGTGCACACATATAAAACAGTATTTGCACCCTTTCCAATCTCTTTTTGCATGCTTGTCACTCTATGAATGTTTCCAATAATCAAATTGATTGAAAAGACAATAAGTAAACAAAATAAATGCACCCTTTTAAATGATCTTTTCTTTTATTGAAGGAAAAATACTGCAACCAATTCAACCAGTTAATCAAATTCTAATCACAATTTAGCTCAGTTTCACTAGCCACACTACACATTATTATAGCTAGACCTGTCAAATCTAAACATCACTTCTGGCAAAGGGAAGCAGATTAGAAGAATGGAACTTGTTTGGGAAGACGTGGGGCCCGGTACACCTGAAATAAAGCTAACACTGAATTCCACACTCAGAACTTCATACTAAGTCAAACCTAGTGGTGGCAGTGTGATGTTCTGGGCTGCTTTGCTTCTGCAGGATCTGAATGACTTGTCAGTCTTCTTTATTAGAAAATCCTGAAGGAGAATGTCTGGCGATTAATTGTGGCATAACGTCAAGCAGTTGGGCTAGGCTTAAGTCTACCTCTGAACATCTAAAAAAACTAAATTAAGGTTGGAAGGTTCTGACTTGAATTCTTTTGAGAATTTTGCTGTGACAAGACCTTTTTCAAGTTTGTGTTTGAAAACCATCTAATATTACTAATGGGGATGAATGGAAGATGGCGTTTATGACCACCAGGGGGCATTTCCAGTACCAGGTCATGCCGTAGGGGTTAGCAAATGCCCCCTCCGTCTTCCAGGCGTTTATCAATGACGTCCTGAAAGGCTACCTCAGACGCTTCGTGGTGGTCTTTTTGGACGATATTCTCATGTACTCCCCCGACCTGCCGTCTCACGTACGTCATGTTTCCCTGGTCCTGGCAAAGCTTAGGGCCCACCTGCTGTACGCCAAGCTAGAGAAGTGCGTGTTCCACGTGTGTGAGATCCCTTTTTTGGGGTACATAATCAGCGAGGGGGGGGGTTCAGATGGACAAGCCCAAAGTCAAAGTTTTTAGGGTTTGCCAACTTTTATCATAGGTTCATCAGGGATTTCAGTAGTTTGGCAGCACCCATCACGACTCTGCTCAAGGGAGCTCCTTTCAAGCGTTCAAATGCGTTTTCATGTCGGCCCCGCTGTTGCGCCACCCCGACCCCCGAAAGCCGTTCGTGGTCGAGGTGGATGCCTCCAACACTGGGGTGGAGGCTGTTCCTTCCCAGTGTCACGGGGAGGGCAACAGGCTTCACCCGGTGGCGTTCTATTCTAAAAAGCTCACGGGGGCCAAACAGAACTACAGGGTAGGGGATAGGGAGCTCCTGGCGGTTAAGATGGTGCTAGGGGAGTGGCACCATTGGTTAGAGGGTGCTGCCCATCCCTTTCTGGTTCTAAATGATCACAAAAACTTAGAATACCTCAGAAATGCCAAGTGTCTGAACCCTGGCAAGCAAGTTGGTCCCAGTTCTTCGCCAGGTTCCAGTTTCAGATCTCGTATCGTCCGGGCTCCTGCAATGCTAAGGCGGACGCTCATGCGCATCCACTAGTCGGTGGATGAGGGAGAGACCGCTCCTACACCGCTCCTACTATCGTGTGTAACCGTCACGGCAATACAGTGGGACCCAGACACAGAGATAGCCATGGTCCTCAAACGCACCACCGTGCACCCCTCATGCCCAGAGGACAAGGTCTACGTCCTGGGGGCGTTCTGGAAGAAGCTCATCGCCTGGGCTCACGCTTCCCCGGCGGCAGGTCATCCAGAGTCCCGCATGTATTATCTGCTCTCATCCAAGTATTGGTGGGAAGTGATGGGGGCAGATCGGGTAGTGGCTTCATGTAGCGAGTGCACTCAATGCAAGACCCCCAAGACGCTCCCTTCAGGGAAGCTTATGCCACTGCCCATCCCCGAACATCCGTGGTCTCACCTGGCTATTGATTTCGTCACAGACCTGCCTAAGTCGGAGGGGAACATGGTGATGATGACCGTAGTGGATCGGTTTTCTAGGGGGGTTAGGTTTGTTCCATTCTCTGCATTGCACTCTGCAATGCAGACGGCGCAAGCCTTGGTAGATCACGTCCTCTGGAATTCCGGGAGGACATAGTATCTGATCGGGGGGCTCAGTTTACATCTAGGGTTTGGGGAGCCTTCTGTGAGCACCTGGGGTCTTTTCTCCGGGTACCCTAAGTTAAACCGACGGCCTTTGGGAATATAGGCAAACCTCCTTAGCCTAGGGAATCCTGTGTATCTGCCAAACCGTTCTGACTCTCTTATCTAAGGACAGAGTGTACCGTAAGGATCTGTAGGGGCTAGTTCATGTGAGTGAGCTTAACTCACAGTCACGGTTAGCTCAAGTACGGGCTCGAGGTATCACCTGTATTCAGGTGCCTATTGTATTATCGGTTCTGTCGTTTGGGTTCGGTAGCTGTTCCCTCAGCTCTGGAGTCAAGTAAGTTCAGAAGCGCCTGACTAGCGTGGTCTTTTGTGTTTCACTGTTTCACCCAGGCACGGCCTGTAGGTTTTGATTAGCGTTATTGTTCTGGCTCATCCCTGGCACGCTAGCCTATCCCTTGTCTCTCGTCAGTCACAGGTGTGCTCATTTGTTTTGCCTGATTTGTGTTGTCACGTTTGTGTTTCTGTTGTACATTCATCCCGTAACATTTTGCTGGGGCAACAGCAGCACACTCTGCAGAGTGTGTCAGAGACTGTTGGTCACCTGGTGCAGCAACAGGCTGACCAGCAGCAACAAGTCACCCAACTAGTGGGTGGCATTCAGGGGCTCACAAAACTTGTACAGTCTTTGTTAGAGCCTACTAGTCCTCCTGGCCCTGTCACGACTTTCCCTAGCCTAGTGGGAAAACCGGATACATATCATGACGATCCGGAGCTTTGCGAGGGGTTCTTGCTACAGTGTGCAGTCTTTTTTAAGAATCACCTGACCGGCACTGACCAGGCGAAGATCGCCTTCCTTGCATCCCGTCTCGCGGGTAAAGCTCTCGATTGGGCCACAGCCACCTGGGAGGATCTCAATGAGAAGTCCTTCGCGGAATACCTTAAACATTTAAAGGCGGTGTTTCAACACCCCCGAAAAGGGCTCACGAAGGGCTACCTCCTGCTGATGGAGCAGGGAGGGAGCTAGGTTGACGGCCCAATATGCACTAAAGTTTCGTACTCTGGTCGCGGGCAGTGGGTGGAACCAGCCGGCCTTGATAGCCCTGTTCCGCAATGGGCTTAACCCACGTCTGCAGCGGGTGTTGGCGTGCCGGGGAGAGTCACTTGAGCTAGACGAGCTTATTGCGCTTGCTATCCGGTTAGATCAGCTCCTTAGTCGTCCTGTTAACCCCAGGTCCCCGAGAGCTGGGGGTTCTGCAGCCAGGCCCAGAAGGCAGGCCGGTCGGCTGCACAGAGCAAGAAAGGGTTCATGAGTTCAGAGGGGCTACTCACCCCAACATCATCTACAGTACCGGTCACTGAGCCGTAAGTGGCTCTGTTATTACTGTGGAGTAGCGGGGCACCGAAGCAAGGACTGTAAAAGACGACTCAGAGTTAAGTCATACCTATTCACAGAGGAGCGCGAGGAAGGTACTCAGGAACGGACCAATGCGGTGAGTGTTCCAGTCCGGGGACTCATCTTGTGGTCGATCACGTTGCCTGTCATGATTTCCAACCAGAGTCAGTCTTTTATCGTTTCAGCACTGATTGACTGCGGAGCGGAGGGCAGCTTTCTACGGGCGGACGTGGTGGAGCGACTGCGCATCCCAACTGTGCCGCTGCTGAGGCCCCTCCACATCACCGCCCTGGACGGACAGCCCGTGGGTCCCCAGCCCATCACTCACATCACGGACGAGATAAGGGTTTGCCCAAGGCTCGGATCTACCCCCTCACGGAGGAAGAGGAGCGGGCGATGGAAGAGTATATCGATGAAGCACTAGCTCAGGGATACATTACCCCGTCTAAGTCTCCGATGGCTTCTGGGTTCTTTTTCATTCAGAAAAAGGGGGTGTGTTAAGGCTGTGCATAGATTATCGGGCAATCAACGAGATCACAAGGAGCAGCTGCAGGGAGCCCGGGTCTTTACGAAGCTAGATCTCCGCAGCACGTATAATTTGGTACGCATTAGGGAGGGGGATGAATGGAAGACTGCATTTATGACCACCAGGGGGTGGGTCATTCCAGTACTGGGTCATGCCATACAGGTTAGTGAATGCCCCCTCCGTCTTCCAGGCACTTATTAATGATGTCCTGAAAGACTACCTTGGACGCTTCGCAGTGGTCTTTTTGGACGACATCCTGGTGTACTCCCCCAACCTACCCATGCACGTTCGTCATGTTCGCCTGGTCCTGGCAAGGTTCAGGGCCCACCTGCTTTACGCTAAGTTAGAGAAGTGCGTATTTCATGTCACCGAGATCCCCTTCCTGGGGTACATCATTAGCGAGCGGGGGGTTCAGAATGACCAGGCCAAGGTTCAAGCGGTCGTAGATTGGCCGTGACCTGGCTCCATTAAGGAGGTCCAGCACTTCTTAGGGTTCATCAACTTTTACCGTAGGTTAATTTGGGACTTTAGTAGTTTGACAGCGCCCATCATGTCACCCCGTTGTTGCGCAACCTGAGTCCCTGATGGGCTCACACTTCCCCAGCATACTGTACTGGTGGGAAAGGATGAGGGCAGATATTCATGGGGTGGTGGCGTCATGCAGCAAATGTGCGCAATGTAAAACCCCCAGGATGCTCCCTTTGGGGAAGCTCATGCCACTGCCCATCCCTGAATGCCTGTGGTCTCACCTGGCCATAGACTTTGTTACGAACCTACCCAAGTCAGAGGGGAACACAGTGGTGATGACCATGGTGGATCGGTTTTCAAGGGGGGGTAAAGTTTATTCCATACTTTGCATCACTCCGTCGGCAATACAGACAGCTCAGGCCTTGGTGGACCACGTCCTCTGGAATTTCGGGATTCTCAGATCGGGGGGCTTAATTCATGTCACGGGTTTGGGGGCCTTCTGTTAACACCCGGGGGTGACTACCCCGGCGACTGGTCCCGGTATCTGGTCTGGGCCGAAAAGGTGCACGACCACTGGCCTGATCCCTTATCAATGTTTTCTTGGTTATCAGCTCCCGCTGACCCCCTGGACGGCCGCGGAGACCCAAGTCCCAGCAGTAGATGTGTCGCAGGGAAGCAGTCTGGACCAAAGCCCACCAGCACATCCAGACCTTCCTGTGGCGCTATAAAGTTCAGGCGGACCGGAAGAGAGGGGCGACCCTGTCCTATGAACCTGGAGACCGTGTCTGGTTAGCGACCAAGGACCTCTGGACGGGGATCCCCTCCCACAAATTGACAGCTAAGTACATGGGCCCTTTTGTCATTGTCAAGCATGTAAACGTTGTGTTTTATAAAATTCAGTTACCCTCTCACTCACGAATCCATCCTGTTTTCCGTGTGTGAGCTTAAGCCTGTGGTGCCCAGACCCTTGGATGAGGCCACCCTTGTGTCTCTTAACCATAACCCTAACCCTAACATTAACCCTAACATTAACATCTGCAAATATGTATCTTATACCAGCCAGACCCTGCTACAGTGGATAGCGCGGAAAGCGAGCCGGGATTTGCGCGAGGCTAAAGGCTAGCTCTAGCCGCCCGGCTATACCATCGCTATTCCTCGCAAACGTCTGTTCCCTCGACAATAAACTGGACTACATTCGACTCCAGCAAACTACCCAGCGTCAGTTCAGAGACTGCTGTGTTTTAGTCTTTGTGGAATCGTGGCTTAGTGACAACATTCCAGACAGTGCCATTCAGCTAGACAGGCTAGCCTCATTCAGAGCAGATAGGAGCGCGCTCCACGGACGATGCCATCACCACCACCCTTCATCTCTCCCTTACCCACCTGGAGAATCTCATCAGGAAGTTAAGCTTGCTGGGCCTCAACACCCCCCTCTGCAACTGGATCCTGGACTTCCTGACGGGGAGGCCCCAGTTAGTCGGGGGGCAGCATCTCCAGCCCCATCACTGAACACTGTGGCACCCCAGGGCAGTATTCTGAGTCCTCTGCTGTTCACCCTGCTGACTCATAAATGTGCTGTGAAACACAGTTCTAACAGCATCATAAAGTTTGTGCTGGGTCTCATCAGCAAAGGCGACGAGTCAGCATACAGAGAGGAGGTGCAGCAGCTGACAAACTGGTGTACAGTCAACAACCTTCACTTGAATGTAGACAAGACCAAGGAAATGGTTGTTGACTTCAGGAAAACAAGAAACGACCACTCTCCGCTCAACATCAACGGCTCCTCTGTGGAGATCGTTAATAGCACCAAGTTCCTTGGTGTCCACTTAGTGTCCACTTTTTCTCCCCTCCGTCATGGACATTTACACTGCCCGCTGCATCCGCAAAGCAAACAGCATGTTGTTCTCCCTCCTGCCATCAGGAAGAAGGTACTGCAGCATCCGGTCCAACACGACCAGACTCTGCAATAACTTCTTCCCCCAAGCCATCAGACTTATCAACTCCAGAGACTGAACTGATTTTTTTTTTCTGTTCTATGCACACACAACCATTCACCAACCATTTACCCCAGACAATATGGAAAGCATTTAGCACAAATAACTTTACTACCTCACTGGACTCGATATTTAATGCACACTGCATAATTTGCACACTACCCCTAATTATTTATTATTCTTTGTCTGTATTGTGTTGTATTGTCTCTCTGCACTTGTACTGTGTTGCACTTGTGTTCTGTATGCACTGTCTATGTTGCACCATGGTCCTGGAGGAAAGTTGTTTCATTTCACTGTGTACTCTGTATGTAGTTGAAATGACAATAAAACCCACTTGACTTGATTTGATTACTAACCTTTACCCTAACCTTAATGTTAATCCAAATTCTGACTCAAAATAAACCCTATAATATGACCCTAATAATAGCTGCCAACCCTAAGTATTTCCCATCAATAATGATTGCACTTAACGTTAAGGGTTTTAAGGGTTTTAAGGGTTTAAACTAACTCTCACCCTATTACCAACCCTATTACCTATTGCACATTGTATTTTTACATTGAGGGACCTCTGTTCCCTCACGAGTGTGCGTATGTGGTCCGCTGGGAACAGTGTTGGTTGTGGAGTCTGACGGCAGCAGGAAGGAAGGACCTGCGATACCGCTCCTGTCACTAAAGGAGCTGCCCAGTGCTGCCAGAGTCTCATGCATGGGGTGGGAGCTGTTCTCCAGCATGGCTGTCATCCTCCTGTCTCCCACCCCCTGCACTGGGTCTAAGAAGCATCCTAGGACAGTGTCTGCCCTAGTCCTGGTAGCCCCGTCCGCCTCTGCCTTAGTCACGGTGGCCCCGGTGGCCCTGACTCTGTGACGGCAGTCCCCAGGCCATAATTTCCTAGGCCGACCTTCAGGTCTCTGACCACTGCCGTGGCCTCTAGAATTGTGCCCAGGCTGGCCCCTCGGACATTACCTCAGCGTTTTGCCAGCCCTGAGCCTAACTCAGTGTAGGTTAGCTTTCTTGGCCTCCTCCTTTGTCAGCTCCAGGGGGGTTTGGATATATAAGCCCCAGGAGTTGAGCATTCGCATTAAAGTTTTCAAAGCACATGGTTTTGTTTGTTTCTGATCTGTTGCTTCTCCCTCCAAGCTCACACCCAACCATGACACCATGAGGGTTTCCTAGCCCTAATACCAACTCTAAACCTTACCTTAATGGTAATCCTAAATCTGACTCTAATGCCAACCCCTAACCCTAATCATAGCTGCAGGTCTCTCCCTTCAATAATGACTGCTCTAAATCCTAATCCTCTCATATCCCTAACCCTTACTTTGATGCTAACCTTAAACTTAATCCTTTCCTTTGCTATAAGCAGAACTCTAACCCTCAACCCTAACCAAAGCTGCAAACCCCATGGCTCCTCCCTCCCAAATTATTTTTTTTAAATCCTTGTGCTCTTCTAACCCTAATCCTAACAATAGTTGATAACCCTAAGGCTTTTCCAATCCTAAATTTACCTATAAATCCTAAGATTCTCCCAACCCTTCCCTTTGTTTTAAGCTCTCTAACCCTAATGCTATCCCTGACCTTAACCCTAACTCTAAACTGTTTAGAGGCTGTTCAAGCTCTACATGTTGCTCAAAAGCCAAACCCCAACCCTTACTAACCCTAACCCTCAAATCTAACCCTAACCATAGCTGCAAACCCTAAGGGCTCTACTATCACTAATGATTTCTCCAAACTCTAAGGCTCTCCTAACCCTAACCCTTCCTCTAAACTGTAAGGCTCTTCTAACCCTAACACGAATTCCATACCCTAATACGGGTTTCTATGCTTAACCTGTTATTAACCTGCTAACCCTAACCTCTTATTAACCTTAACCCTAGCTCCTAACTGTAATCCCACACTGACCTTAACCTTTGTTCCTTACCCTAACCTTTGTTCCCAACCATAATTCTACACAGCCATAACCCTAGATCCGAAACCCCTCTCAATGAAATACCACTTCTCTACCTTTATCTATGTTATAGTTCCAGATGACATAAGGACATTTAAACATTTTACTAAAGCTATCTTGGAGCACAGTTAACTGTAGATGGCAGATGGCTACAGATGCTAAAAATTAGGCATTTACTAAATAGGTATTTATTGAAGTCTGCTTCGGCCCAAAGATTTGCAGCAAACTGGTGGTGTGCAATTGTTTTACCATTTTACCATACCATCAAGTCATTTATGAACGTTTGGATTTAAAAAAAAAATGAAAACAAACTGAAATCTAAAAGACAAACAGTTTGGAAATCTATGTGTTTATCTAATAGAAAACCTGGGAGAAAGAATAGTTGGTTTATTTGGTTATCAACTTTTGCTCTAAAGCTAATCAAGGGTTCCTGTGTCTTTTTCTTTTATTGAAGACCACTTATTGAGCCACTTCTAGGTGTTGTAAGCCTATTACACCTATTATTTTAGAGCACAGTCAGCAGTAGATGGCAGTATAGGGCAAAGATGTAGAAGTATTTATGAAAATATATCAAATATTTCAGACGGACAAAAAGAAAGATAAATAGAAAAGGATAGAAAACATTGGTGTGTTGGATTATAATATTTAGCTATTTTTAAATATGCCTTTTTTGAGACTTTAGTCAGCCTAAAGCTTAGTAGCTAAGAGGGCATAGAGGATACTTATTCTGGAAAGCTAAGCCAGAATACGTCTGGTTAGTCTGTGGATGAGGGGGGCAACTTCTTAACCTTTATATTTCACTTCTAGGTGTTGTAAGCATATTAAACCTGTTTTTTAAAGCTATCTTAGAGTTTTAGAGCTTTAGATACTAAATGGAGTAAATTAGAGCGACAAAAAGAAAGTGAGATATAAAGACTGATAGGAAGAATGATTGGTCTATTTATGGGCTATTTTGACATTCTATAAATAGACTTTTATTTAAGTCTGGTTTAACCCACAACTAAATGGGTAAAAGGAGATTTGATCTCCTGCTGCTCTGAAGCTAAGCAAGAGCGCTTATAGTTTTTCCTTGAATGGGATACCACTTTTCTCTTTTTTATTTTGCTCTTCCAGGTGTTGTAAGCACATTAAACCTGTTTTATTTTTGAACCTGGTCAGCATTAGATGGCAACCTCTTGAGACCCTGCATCCTCATATTTGGTTTAGATTTCTGGTGTCAAAGGATATGTTCCTATTCTTAGTCTCAGTTCCCTTACTTTAAAAGAGGGTTTTCTTCACACTTTCTACTCCAATTTGATTAGGCCAACAAAGAATGGTCGATATAAGAAGCTAAAAAAAAATAAACAAAGCTTGAAACTGGTACAGAAGTAATGTGCATTATTAACTGCAGAACCAGACAAGACTTTAAAACCAAACCTTTTTAATACTAACAAAGAATCATGTACTTCTTACTACTCATACATTGCTACCATGAATATTTGTACAAAAATGCAGTAAAAATAGTATTGATATATACAGATATGTCTTCTTCGTGTAGGCAGGCACGTCAGACATGAAAATGACCAGTACACTGATAATCTTGCATGAGTACACAATACAGATATTGTTTTTTTCCGACAACACTAAAGGACTGTTGAATAAACAAAGATAATATAACGTTTAGAAAGAAATGTTAAAAAATAAAACACAATGTTCAGACCTTTTAAGTATACAGTGTGCAGTTAGGTGATTAACAATTTGCTGGAATCACACATACATTTTCAGTATTGTACAGCAATGTAAGCTGCTGGCATTTGTTTACATGGAGCTCAAATTTGTAGATTGTAAATGTGGTATGGGAAAAACGTATTGGTGCAAGATAGACAGAATGCATCAAACAGGGGGCGTCATCTTAATGGTTAGGTCATCGGTTATATTGCTTTTGTCCGGTACACAAACGCGACTGTTAGACCAATGAAACTGGCATGTTTGCACAAGAAGCTAATGCTCAATATGAATGGAAATGTACAGTAAATATACAGTTAATGGTAATATGCGCTTCACTGTTATGGTTTTGCAATGTATGCAGCTACAAGGGCCCTTTTGTCTGGGAGGCAACATCATGCATTGCTAGTCAGATGGACTTTATGTAAGCCTGATGGTTGAGAGACACACTGGTGAGTCACAATGCAGACAGAAAAGCAGTAGCAGAACGAAGAGCACCCTGTAGTGAAGCCATGTCGCCACCTAGTGGTCAAAGGAAGACTAGCCAAAAGAGCAGTTTCTCTCTCTCTCTCTCTCTTTCTCTATATAATATATATTTATATTGAGTTTTGAATCATTCCAAAGCCTTTACTTATTGTCTAATTCCTCTTAATGTAATGCAGTGTTGAATTTGGTAAGAAAGTAAATTGAAGTTATTTATGGGAGTTATTTATTTATGAAATACTGACACTGAATCTACAGCCTTTAACACCTTAACCTTTGACACTTGCCTAGTAACCTCTTCAAGCTTGTTTTGGAAGTATGTTCATTTCACACACATGAACTTAAATCAGTTATTATAACAATGCCACATCACAGTACTGATGTGTGATAGGTTAAAAAGACCCATTCAAACATCATTACATCAAAGTTTGAGAATATCCCTAACATGGTAAATGATAATTAACTAACAGCCCTCTGGGTTCAGGGGTCAACTCTAAGCTGAATGTGCCTTAATGATCGGTTAAAACATGCATACCAGCTTTCCAGGAAAATGCAGTAAATTTGCATCACAGCTTGTATACTTTCTTTTGCCTGAATCCCACAGCACAAATCTTCATTAACTGTCCAGTCTATTTGCAGTGAATATCTGTATGACCGGCAAATGAGTTAGGCACAGCAGAGACCCCTTTTACATCTGGTCAATTTATGTGACTAGTATCTGGATTGCATTCTGATATGATTTTAACCGCATGCACTTACACTTGATAGTCAAATGCATCTCTGGTTAGTCAGACTGAAATCCAAAAGCTAATCAGGATGGAAAATGCAGATTTGCTCAATGCTTGGCAATTATTACTGGCATTTCGGTTGTACAGGGAGTTTTGGTACTCGAATGTGTCTTGGATGTGTTTACATGTGGCTCAAATGCATCTTAGACCACCTTCTGAAGTAGTTTGAGTGACTGGTGACCAGGTATAAATGAGGTCAAAAAGACAATAGTTTAATAAGAAAACAACAGGTTGACAGCAACCCCATTCCATTTTGTAATAGCACTTGAAGGATTTGTGGGACGTGATGGGACTTTGAAATAGTAACCTAATCCTGTCACATTATATGGTTTTGCTCTTCTGTCTGACTCTGTGAAACAACTGCTGGTGGAGACAAAAGGGAAAGCAAAAGACAGCGATCAGACAAACACAACAACCTCAATAGGTAATAATGAACTGTACAGCTTCAGACTTTTTGAAATTATATAGCATATATTTTTTTACGTCATATCATTTGTAATGAGAGCCAGCAAGGCTTTTTTCCATCTTTTTTTCCTGTTAAATTTGAGATTTTGGTGGGACACAGGCACAGAGAAGAAAGGTTAAGGAGAAATCACAGAAAAATCATATCACAGTTTCTCCACTGAAAGGTGTGTGGTTCCAAAATGTATGTTTCAGTCCTCCGTTGGAAAAAAGCATCATTTTCTGTGAGAAACATGGTCAAGCAAAGATAGACAATGTGAGTGAGATCTCAACTCGACTGATATACAAACACATAGCAAAGGAAAATGCACAAAAGAGAACGCAAGCAGAGCATGCATGGGCCTAATGTAAGTGGTCAGTGTGGGTTGACTGCACTTATTATTACATGACAGTTCAACAGACACCATATAGGAATTTTAAAATAAGGGACTGCTTCCATGTACATGATCTGCATTTTGCAGGTTATGTTTTACCTCATGCAATGTTGATTTGCCACCAAGTTCGTCGGCTAGCATGCCCTTATGAAGAACACTATTTTATTGCAGTACTGCAGGGTCGTGGAGAAAGAGCAAGAGTGAAGGAGCAGCTCTCCCAGCAAGCAGCCAATAGGCACATCGAACACCTGCATGTGGTGCACACTGTTTGTTAATTAGAGGCGGCGCAGGATGCATGCTGCCCTCAAAAGGTGACACCACAGTCAATGTGAGAGAAACTGTACTTTTAAGAGAGATGAAGGAAAGGAATATGAAATTGACAAAGGATTATAAAATTCAGTGACCGCGTGAGTGACTGTGTGAAGATAGTTGAGACCATAATACTGTGCTGAAATGTGGAAAGGGTTCCTAAGTAGGGTGGTTAGGCCAAGGACCAGAGCTGACAAATTTCTGGGTTTTCTGTTATTGAGGCCAGGGGACAACAAGCTGGAAAGGTCAGTGTGACACAGGCAGATCTGGGCGTCGGGTCTGGATTATTTTTGGTTTGGGGCAATTCTTTGGTTCCTCTTCCTCCTCTGTGTCGCTGTCGCACACGTGGACCACCACACTGGGCGTGGATTCTGTGCCTGCGTGCAGTTCAAATTTCTCACCTGAGATAGAGACAGAGCAAGATCTTAGTTACTGCATACCAAAATTTTTGAAAATGATAATGTTAGTTATACATTTGAATGGTAGGATATAAATTAAAGATTACAATACTAATAGATAATAATAAAGCTCAAGATTTGTTCAATTATCAATGACTGATGACTGATTTTATGTCAGGTTTGTGACTCCTCATCCAGTGTCGTTTCAAAACTGAAATCAGGCCAGTTACAAGTCCTCCATATCATCGGTAAACAGAATATAATGGAAGCATTACACACAATAGTGTTGCTGATCCACTGTCATCTTTAAAGGTTTTAAAAAGTCCTATTAAAGCAACACAAAAACAACGCTGTAATCACTTAAGAGTCTACACTGGAACAGAATGCCTGTTGTAATAGTTTGATATTCAGTGACAAATTTGGCTACAGTTTTGCTTAGGATTGACGATTCAAAGAAGGTTTGCACTGCAGTCTCCTGCAATACCACAACTTTACTGTAGATGTCTCTTTACACTAAAGCACTAAAATTTGATAGTATGGCAGATATTTTAGATAAGGGAATATGCAATAGTCAGGGACTAAGTGCTGCAGTCCAGTTTTTATAATTGCTTTGTGGTTAGAGAGAGCGTCTGGGTGTCTGAATGCAAACAATGCAGAGCAAAAATGTCTGCCTGAACACAGGCCTCACAAGGCAATAATTTTCCACTTGGTGCAAGAAAGGGCAAAAAAACTAATGACCAAACCGGTTTACAAACGTTTTGTCAATCAAAGTGTCTGCCTTTCTCACATAAAGCAACTAAAGGTTTGGACAAAGCTTTCACCTACACATCTATGGCCTATTCTACAAAGGGAACTATGGAACTTATGGAAAATAGAGAGAGAAAACTAGAGTTTATAGCACAAGGGAACACTGACAGCACACACATGTTGCAGATAACATTGTGTCATATATATAAATCTGAAAATCAACCAAATCATGCCAATATAAATCTATTAATAATAACAAACAGAGTTTATACTACTAAAAGATACAGCCAATATCACTACATGTTTCAATCTAATCTACACCCAGTCAATTTTCTATAGATAAACAGTTGTTTTTATACCAAATAATCGAACGAAGACCAATTGATTCTTAACAGCATCAGGATAAAGTTTGTGTAAGTTTTGAAGATGAGGTGGAGGTAAAGGTTAAGGAGGGAGTGTTAAGGCTGATGCACATAAAAATAAAAAAGGAGTTCATGGTAAATGTAGTTATCAGAGGCTTACAAAGTCCACAACGTGAATGCTCCCAAAATCTCAACTAAGCGTCATGTGAATCTCTTGAACTTTGCTTCAGTCCAACACTGACCGGCCTTCGAGTAGCAAAATTAACTGAAGCAGTTCAAATATCTACTGCAGATGAGCTGTGGCTTGACACTTTTCCATCTTCAAAATCTCTAAAAGTGAGTATCAATTCATAGAGAGAGAGAATAAGGACAGATGTGACTTTCCTATTCATTTTTAGAACATGTAATATAAAATGTCTATAAGTATAATGTGTTTATGAAAAACCGCTAGACATTGACACAAGTTAGATGTCTATTTATGGTAAGAATACACACAAGATCTGGACTATAAACATTAACCATAACCACATTACTGTTCTGATGAACTATTTTCTATGGATCATCTAATTTTTTACTTTACAGCAGAAACTAAAGATCACTCTTGATCTGTTTTCTCAAATATTATGTGATTTATTTGTATTATTCATTCTGCACATGCCCTTTTCTAACTTTAACATCGTTTTTAACTAGACACTACTTAGTTTTCCAGAACAAAACAGGCTGTGCTCCATGAAGCCCTAGAAAGTGCCCTAAAAGTGGGTTTATGTGGTAATCAAAAGGTTTGATGCATTCAGTGTGTGGGGCTCAGTCTGAGCAGAAAGAAATAGATTAATAGGTCAGCGCTGCAGATCTTTCTTTGTTTTCCTCAGGCCAAGAGGAGAGTAAATATTTGAGATGAACTAGGTGATGAGCTTGGATAATGTGTGTGTGTGTGTGTTGTAAGTGCAGGGAGGAACAGAGAAATGAGCTGAGAAATGAGGCAAAGATTACCAGTAACTCTCTGGTCTCCTTGATTGTGTGTGTTGCTTTGCTAGTATATATCCTTAAGTAATCTCTCTCCATTTATTTAGAAAATCTAAATCTGTAATCTTTTCATTACACAAGAATCAGCCATAAAATTAAAATATGTGATTGTGTAGGTCCCTCTTGTCATCAAAACAGTTCTGACCCATCAAGGAATAGACTCAACAAGACCTCTGAAAGTATTTGGCGCCATGATGTTAGCAGCAGATTCTTTTGGTCCTGCAAATTGGGAAGTCATCAATGAGCTTTTGGCAGTCATGTGCTTTCTCCACATTCAACACACAATGATACTTTGAGTGAACCACTGCAGTTTGGCAATTATTCAACCCCTTTAAGACACTCGACCTTAGTACTTAGTACCCTTTTTAGCTGTTATGACTTGCTATAATTGTGATGCATAGCCAGACACCAATTTCCCAATACATTTTGCCCTACACAAGCTGCAGGTTTCCAAGGCCAGAGGAAGCAAAGCAGCCCCAGAGCATCACCGAGCTGGCGCCATGCTTCATTTTAGGGTGTTCTTTTCACTGTATGCTTCATTCTTCCTCCTCCAGACATACTGCTGATTCATACTAATGAACAAGGCCAGGTTTGCTTTATCTCTCCATAAAACAGAATCTCAAAACCTCTGTGGATTATTTATGTGGTATTTATCTGAAAACTTGAACTTGAAACTGATTCTTCATGTGCTTTTGGGTTAGTAGAGGTGTATGTCTTGGAGATCGGATATGGAGACCTTCAGTGTTTAGTATGCACCTTTCTATGCAAACTGAAACCTAAGTTCCATGCTGCCACCAAATCTTGCTTTTGCAGTCACTTAAGGGGTTTTGACCACCTGCCTCCACAGAAATCTGCAGCTGGTGATAGCTTCCTCTTTTTGTCATGTCCAGGTAGTGTTGCCAGTACGCTTACAGCTGTATCTCTAGGAACATTAAGTGCATTTGCTAGCTTTTTCTAGCTTTTTGGCTAGCTATTGGCTTGCTAACATGCAAAAAAAGTCTAATACACAATTAAACATCACATCACAGTCTACAGACCAGGTATTTGATGTGTGTAATCTTAAGCACACCTGATGCAACTAATAAAGATTGATTTGTGTGTGTCTTATTAAGGATTCTGTTCAGAGGGTTAAATAATTCTGAGAGTGCAGTAATTATTAAAAGTATCAATGTGTGTGTGTATGTATATATATATATATATAAATTGCCCGACTTCGATATATAATATATATTTCTTCTTTCACCTTTCCACTTCTCTCTCTACACTCAAGCCCCTCTTGCCTCCCTCCTCTTCTGGTGAGGCTTCTTGCGCACAGATGACGTCTATGCTGCACGATAGCGGCAAAGGTCAAACAGTCAGAGAAGCAGCATGAATGAGTGAGATGAAGGGAGAGAACGCAAGCGAATGAGAACAACAGAAAGAGCAAGGGGGGTGATGAAAAGAGACAAAGAGAAAGCAGAGGAGAGAGAAACCAAGAGAGTCAGAAAGAGACCACACAAGGGAGACAATGAGAGAGAAAGGGGTGTAGGGGTGCTCATACCAAGAGATGCAGTTATCACTGAAGCTTTGTGTCAGAAGAACTGCAGTGATGTCTGGCTGGCAATGTGTCTCTGTTACCATGTGATAAATATCTCTGCTTAGGCTGGAAGAGAAGCTTGACGCAGCTACTTGATTACTACATTTAGCACAAGTGACCTTATTGACATGCGACGCATAGCGCATCTACATTCCCTCCTATTCATTTGTGAGGATTATAAAAAGCTGATGTGTGTGTGTGTGAATTTGAAACATTAATGTGTGAGTGCACGATTGAGTGTTAAGCATGTATCAGTAAGTGACACACAATCACACCTCCCAGCAATTAACATCTATATATTAAAGAGCAAGAGGCAGACAGACAAAAAGAGAATCAGAGAGAGAGAGAGAAAGAGAGAAAGAAAGATAGAGGAAGATGAATGTCAGTTCAGCAGGCAGTGACACACTGGTTCTATTTTTAGAACATTCTTTCGGAACGGGAAGGGGCCAAGCACTTCAGATCATTTTCCTTCAGCTGTCCAGCTTCTCTACCAACAATTCATTAAATATACAACATTCCATTGCAAAAATCTAAAAATAATCTCTGCTGCTGATTATACAACATAAAAAAAACACACAAACCACTACCAAGCAGATACTCTCCTAATATGGTATGTGAGTACATGTAGTGATAACTGCAGGCTACACAACTTCAGCGCTTGGATATCATTTTTATGAATTTAAGTATATAATAATAATATTTGAAATTAAATGTCAAAACATATTGCCTGCATTTTCCAGCTTTCTAGTATATTTAAGTAAAGAAACATATGCTGTAGAGCAAAAGATACACTATGTACAATGTTTGTAGACACACATTAAGTTGCACCTATTCCTGACAAAGATGTGCAAATGCACACACACACACAGTTTGTCTAGACAATGTAGAGAAGTACTGCCAATAGAATAGAGTCTAGAACGTAGGTGGGCATAGGCTAGAGGGGTATAAAACCCCCCAGCATTGAGCTGTTAAGCAGTGGAACTGGAATGAGAGATGGTGCTCTATCCAGTATTTTTAGGATGGGCTGGGGAGTAAGGGGATGAGGTGGGGTGGTGAGCATCCAACATCTGACCACATATGTAAACTTCTCACCACAACTGTACATTTTGGTTCAGGTAAAAAAAAACAACATAAGTATACTCTGTATGGTACACTAGGTTCAATTTCCTAGACGGAAGGAGGACGTTGGTACCTTTTGTAGCCTAACATATAATAATAAAATAATAATAATACAAAAATAAAATAAAAACCAAACACAGAGTGTAGAATCAATACAACTGCACAGTTTTCCTCCCCGGGGCAATCCCAAGCCGCCGCCCACAGGCCCAAATAAGGACCTCCTGTTTGTTTCTGTTGATTCACGTTCATTTGATTCGATTCATTTTCATTTGTGTTCATGTGTGTTTGGTTCATGTGTTACACCTGGGACTGGGGGTACTTAATGAGCCTCAATACCGTAGTTGTCTGCTGAGAATTGAACCGTCTGGAACCTCTAGGATGCCCCGAGGTTCCTCGCACGTTCCGGTGTGTTCAGGTCAGCGCCCGTGCTTTACCCACACTCAGGAGTGGGTCTCCCTGCTACTTACGCGACTAGCGAGGCTCGCTCACTTCATTTCAGGATTCTCAGGTTGCCCACGCCCAAGCAAGGCGACCCACGCTCGCGGCAGCACGCTGCTATTTCAGGTTAGGTCGGCCTTGCCGTTTGGTCTAGCGTCTGGTTCCCCAGGTACCCCTCTCTAGTTATTACAGCACGGCTCTCCCCTTGTTTAGCTTTAGGTGTCCCCATGCCCAGGCTCTGCATGTTGGTTTAGGTTCAGGTTCCCTCTTTGGTTTTTCCCCTGTGTAGCCCATTAATGTCTGTTCAGCTCCCGGCTCCTTTCAGTCCCAGGTTTGTTGTGTTCACCAATTTTGTTGTTACGTTCTGGATGTGTTCATGGTTTTGCCCTCTGTTTGCTGCTCATGTTTTGCACCCCTTGTGTTTAAGCTGGTTTTGTTAAATAAACCCTCTTGCTTTGTATCCATCTCTGTGAGTGTTCATCCCTCTTGGTCTGGCCTAACACGCCATGACACACCATAGCAACTAGACAGGCTACCACAGTAATTGTTTGGCACCTCTTTTCTGACACTGTACTCTGTGTACTCTTTCTTCAGAGGTGGCTATCCCCTCCACTTTTTTATGACCACATTCTGTGTTTGAGCAGCTATGCAGCTCAAATATTTCATTAAGTGCTTTTGCCTTCTCGAGCCAAAGCGGATGAGAACCCATCTTGTAAACAGAGCATGGAACAAAAAAAGTATTTTTCTTTAATGAGTCCAGTATGTGTCTGCACCTCCTTCTCTTTACTTCCTACATATGGACAAAACGCATCTACAAAAAAAGGAAAACAATGACATTCCAACAATGGCCTTGTAGTTTTCTTATCAAAAACAAACTGAGCTAAAAGGAGTTTACAGCAGGAGTATGTAAGAATGTGTGTGTAGACACTCTCCATCTGAACGTTCTTAAAAACAGCCCTTTAGAACCACACACACACACACACACACACAATAATGAAATGAGTTTTATAACAGTAACAGTGAGCACAGTTGGTTCGACTTCAGTGCTGTAGAAGGCTTCCTGTATTCATTGCCTTCTGTTTTGCTGACCTGTGTACAAAATCTGTGCAGCTCATTTCTATATGCTAAAACAGGCAAGCTTATTTTATTCAAGACCCCTTAATGAAAGACCGGTCACAATTAAATATTAAGAATGGAAAAAAAATATGCATAGAACAGACTATTTGACCACAACACTCCAGGGCCGGATGCAGATATGAGTGCAAGCACAGTGTAAAATGTACAAACATAGCATGCGCTCAAAATGCATCTAGCCCCACCTACTAACTAAAAACAGTGGAGTCGTAAACAAGCTTGCGACAGAAGGGATCTACCTGTCTTTCATGCATTGAAAATAAGAAAACGAAATGAATTTTCTGTCTCATTCTATTTTGAGTACCCTGAGCATGCATACTGTGGCTGCATCATGACACACTTTACACTACATCTTCTCTCAGACATTTCCAGCCCATGCTCATACACATTACATAATTACAACCTATACAAAGAAAGGCTTTTACCATGTTACAGTTACAGTTACATGACATCTGGTTTGTCAATATTTCTTTGTAACATCAGGGATCAGGGGTTTTAGGGGTTTAGTTTCTTCCCCCTTTACTGCAGTAATTGTAACATCTACCAATTCATGATATTGGGCAGATATAATCTGCCTCTGGTAGAAATGTCTTGGAAATAGGAATAGTGTGAATTTTCCTTGTGCATTCAGTACACACATACAGACAGAGAGGGGGATGTTTGAGCAGGATGCTGTCATGGGATTTAGGATCTGATCCTATGAAGCTTGATGGCTAAATGTCCATAATACCAAACACCACTGCATAATTCAAATGTTCAATTTAATCCCAAATGCTTCTGGCTGCTGAAAAAAGAGCAAGCGGAAGTATGTCTCTTTGTGTGTGTGTGTGTGTCTAAAGAACTAGAGCTATCTTGGTAGCTGGGCATCATGCTACCATTCTGTGCCAAACAACAAATAATCATGCTATCAGCTGCTCAAGTGCAAAAACGAAGCAAGATGGCTAGAGTGTGCAGAGCAGCTGTTAGAGATGGGAGGAAGACGATTTTGGCAGGCAAAGCAGATTAATCTGGTCAGGCAATATAATCATGCATAATTGCAGCACGTTTTCTTGTGCTTGTTGGTGGGGCCTTCACTCAGACAATGAAACAGAAGTCAGCATAACTGACTGAAGCATGTTCAGTGCTAATTAAATACGTACAGCCGATGCAAAGCATACAGCATCAGCACAGCCTGTTGCAAACTGGTGGCAGTCTGTGTCCATGCTTTTATTAGGAATCAGAGGTGAGCCTTAGGCTCTGTCTGCTCTGCTTTATATAAGACCTCAGTATCATACCCTGCTAAAACAGCTGCGGAAGATGAGAATAATCAACTACAGCAGGAGAGACAATGATGGCAGGTTGCCTGCTCCTGATGCATCATGCATGGTGTGACGTGGTGAGACGTGGACCCTGCCAAGGCCATGATTCAGTCCTTGCATTATCTATGCCTCAAATTTAGAAGTGGTGGCCCACCACAAAAAAAATCATAATATGAAAAACAAGCAATTGTTACTTCTGGACTTTTTTTCTTTTTATAGTAAAATAAAATAGCACAACCTGCTTATGTGTGTGTGTGCGTGTGTGTGTGTGCACCTACTGGTGACAAAGCCATTTAAATGCACAAATATTTTGTATAATCTCCATCTTTGTCAACAGAATAAGACGTTTTGGAGCAACCACATAAGCCTAATGTTACCATCGCCGAGCACTGGCTAGAGAAGCACAAACCCAAATCCTGCCAGCCTGCCTATTGTATGTGCTGTGGGCAGGTTATAAAGGAGATGGTTATAGGCTTTTCTACTTCATGCAGTTACAGAAGCAGCAGAACTGAATATTTAACCTTTTTTGGGGTGTACAATCCAGGTTTGGAAAAGCAAAAGTGTAATTTATTGGCATGAAATGGTTACTGTTGGACAAATCACTTCATTTGACTCTTGTCAAAGTGGTTCAGATCCTTGTTATTACCCATATTCCACCTATTTACAGGTTGCTTTTATAATGACAATCACATGTAGTTTTAATGTTATAGCTGTTTGGTGTATGTTTTTCCAAATTTAACAAAAAACATTATCCAGTTACATACTTGTAGTGACATTTACAACAGAGCTGACAGTCCTTTTAATGAGATGACAACTTAGTAAATATAGACTTACATTCATATTTTATGTTTCTCTGTCAATCATATCAGAGCAGCAACCACACACAATATTTGTACATGGTCCCCAATGGATGTCTGCACTGTCAAACTTCAAGATAAGCATAGACTGTCACAGGGCTCTAATGAAGTACCCACCTTGCAATACAGCTTCCTTAGCACAAGGCAATCTTAAACCCCTCATCAGTGGGCAGGCAGAGTAGCTACTGCGCTAAATGGCTGAAGGTCAGCAAGGGACGGGGGAACATTGATTGCAGGCAGGGTGGTGGGTGCAATCATCTGCATTGCAGTGGAGAGGGCAATTTGAGAAGATGAATTGATGACCTGAATTGTGGAAACATGGTGCCTGAAGGCCAGTTGAAGAGGGTCATAGCAGAACGATTCTAGTAACCAGCAAAAATCAGAGGTAAAGGTTCAGCAGTGTAATGCTTAAACATGCTTTTTTGTTGTTTTTGTAATCCGATTTTTACCCATTTTCTCTATAACCATGTCCTTTATAACCTGCCAATTACCAAACCCGTACGTACTTTCTCCCCTATCGCATGCAATGTCCCCCAACACTAGTGAGGGTGGACCAACACACGTCCCCTCTGACGTGTGCACAGTCAAGACGCTCATTTTGCTAACTGCTGCTGAAGCCACTTCACCAGGCAACCAACGCACCTGGAGGGTCGCAGACGCAGCTAAGCAATGTGGGGAGAGAGAGAGCACCAACTACCCACCCTGGTGAGGACAAGGCCAATTGTGCACTCTCGGGGCCTCGGCTGCCGATGGCTAGTGGCATGACCGAGATTCGAACCAGTGATCCTCTGGTCATAGTGACAGTGCCATAGCCCGCTGGACCATTGGAGCCCGGTGTTTATTAACTTTTGTTACTGTGACACAACTGTGACAAACAAAGATTAAAAATACTTATGAGTATTTGAAGTTACTGACCAGTATTTGAGATTACTGGTCTCTAGTAGATTTCAATTATAATTCCTGATGCAAGCACTTTAATTAAGTGTTGGTGACTGAATACACTGGATGGGTAAGCAAGTACTAAGTGAGAAAGAAGGATATAAATTAATGAGCTAAAATAAGGGTAAACACCTTCAACCTTAACTATTTTAGTATGACCCAGCCATTCTACACTTTTACAATAGTCTTTCACCAATCATAGCATTTTCTGACATGCTCATCAAGTCCCCACAGAAATCTAACTTTGTACACGCTTTACACTGGCTACTAGACTGCTATACTGGAAAATGTTTTAGATGTTCTGTCCTGTCTTTTGACCATTTTTTCTTTTTATTCTTGCAATGTTGCGGCAATGTTCCTGAACAGAACAGAATGTAACTGACTGTGAGCCTCATGCTTGATTTCGATTTCACCAGAAATGTGTATTTAATGGATTATCCTTTGTATTCCATTCTCTTATTTTGTGGAAATGTCAGTATTAAATCTAATTTAGCTTAAATGTAAGCAATAAATAAAATCTTCAAAAAACAGACAAGCTGACCTGGTCCCAGCTTGGCTACAGCATACAGTAGGTCGTAGTTAATAACAGGCGTGGCCTCGTCAATCTGTTGCCAGCCAATGGGCGGTGAGCCAGGAGGTGAGATTAGGAACTGTTTAGAGGGCTGGGGAGGGGCAAGATGCAGATTGTCTCCATCCGATGCTGGGTTCTGAACCTGTAGGAATGGATTTCAATAGTTAGATCTGTGTCACCGCTGCCTCACAGTGGACAGTGTTTAGTATCAGGATTTTTTTTAGCAAGTACTTTGAAATGTGCCCTGTACTTTACATACTGACACATATACATATACAGCATATCAGTATATATGCATGTATTGGCCTCAAGGTGTTAAATAGATAATTTATGAATGCATAAATCATGTTGCTTATCATACTTGATCTTGATTCTAATAATTTCAATGAAAAAATGCAAAATAAAAAGCAGGTGATATGCTCTGATGCTGATATGTTCTTTATGTAGCTCATATTTTGAATACTATGCTATATTCAGCAAAAATCATACAGGACCCAAAGTACGTAGCCCGTTATCCATTATTACGTTCTGTTTTAAGGTTTCCAGCCAAGCAGTTGTAACAGTTTTCAAACCTTAATTCAATTTACTTTCAAATGATTCAGTGTTACCTACTTTTATGATGTTCAGATAATTGAAGCAAAGCACATCATTATTATATTATGATGAAAAGAAGTGAAGAAAAGACCCCGACTTCTTTACCTGGGCAAAGTACAATTTAAGCTTCTTTCCCCTGAAGGGCGTTTCATGCAGCTCTATCCTGGCACTGGCTGCCGCTTTGGGGTTGCTAAAGTTGATGCGCACACGCCGGAAGCTCTTGAACAGCTGGAATGTCACACAGTCATCATAGGCAAGGAACAGCGCCTCAAACATTTCCTGCATAACAGTGCATAAAAAAAGACAACATAAAATGTCAAAGCTTGCATAGATCATTTCATTTTGGGTAAAACAGAAGAAGTTTAAATTCAATTTTCCTTTTTTTAAAACCAACCAGAAAAAAATTAAATTTGTCCTTTGTCCTTTTTTGGTGCAGAGACAATCATTGTTTTGATTTGTGTAATTGCCAAAACACTGGCATAAAGGACGACTATGCATTGTTTTATAAGCTGTAACAGTATATACTCTACTTACATTCTGTTTGGTTTGTTAGAACTGATCAGACAAATGTCATTCATTTCCTGTGTAAGCCAGAGATGACTAAAAGCAGCTTTATCGGATATCTACTAACAACCAGCTTTTTAAATTCCAGTGCTTTCGGTATTGTGTAATTTTACCAGCAACATTTTGCTCATGAAAGGACCTTTTATCTTTGTTTTGTAACATTATACACTTCCACACATGTTCATGAGATATGATAAAATGATACAGGCCTTTCACTGGCTTGCAATTACTGAGAAATGTTTCTTTAAAGGGTGCTTTGGAACATGGATCCTGAAATTTCACAACAATTTCTCTCTGTCTTTAAGGTGCTTAGATAAATCCAAGGTGTTTCTTGCTTTCATTGCGAATTCTCTGTGACACATTTGTGTACAGCCTTTGTCCATGATCATCCACAAAGTAAACGTTTCACCATATATGACTTTTGGATTCAACTGTTGCTTCAACTGCCCGTTACAGCAACACGTTACAGATGCCTAGTATGGACTTGGCACCGAAGTATCGGTTCTCGTAAGACCCCCAATGTCTACCCTCTTTCTGAAGGTAGATAAATGTACTTTGACATCAGCTGGATGGAGCACATTATTTACAGAACTTAATATTGAGTATGTTTTGTCAGATACAGACTAAGAGACACTTAGAGACACTGCTGCTCTATCATGATTTATAACAGTTTATAACAATTTAGAGCAAACCATGTTAATATTTACCAAAATGTTATATGCATTTTATTTGTTGCAGATTTTCACCAAACAGTACTTTTGATTCTCTTAATAGAATTCATGGCTCTGATTCTAAGACTTTCAGTCCATACACCCAGACACTTAGCTTTGGTCATTATTACAAAATACTTCATTAACATATCTATTTAATTGGCAAAAAAAGAAGTAAAAGCACTGAGCACATTGTGCACGGCATAGTGCCATTACCATAAAGTTTTGAACTGTGTATCAAAAATTGGAACTTACTAGCTGATGCTAAAATATTCAAATTGTTGTGTCAGGCCATTCAAGGGCAAATGTTTGAGGATAATGTGTGCATGTGTGCCTCTAAAGGGAGGTTTAGCATTTTTAACACTAATAGCTGGCACGTTTCAGACATGATACAGTTCTCTCCAAAAATGCCTCTTTCCAAAAAAACACTGGAGTTATGAATATTCCTGCTTCAGTGTCAGCCATTAGAGTATAATGTATTTCATAAATATTTTTTTGTGTTGCACATTTAAATTTGTCATATGTAACAGGCTTTGGGTAGTGTTTGTTTTTACTTTACATTCCAAATGCTTCTGTCTCTAGGGTCATTTATCTTCCTGTTAAGGAGAGTTAAATAGAAAACACATTACAGTCTTTTCCTGTTTACTGGCCTAATTAAACTGATATACAGGATGATTAATGTAGTACTGTACTGTAAATTACTGTTCTGTTAATAACAAGTTAATAATAAGTTTAATATGCAGATCCATTAACTATGTGTATATATATAAAAATATGTATATAAACATGTACATTCATGTACTTCATTTTCTGTCCAGAAATGGCCCTTTTAGAAAGCAATCTTAGTAGACTACATAGGGATGCAGCAATATGGGAGTTGGGGACCAATGTAGATGGCTGATATTTTTTCACTTATCCTATATGTTCAAAGGTTTGGGGACACCTTATCTTGTCAAGAAATTCAGCTGCATAGAAAAGCACTGCCAATAGAACCGGATGCTTTAGAGGAACCTTTACAAAACTTTGAGTTAAAGTTTGGGTTAAAATAGGTATAAAGTCTCTTAGCACTGGGTTTTAGAACACTGTGTTTTCCTCCAGCTCTGAGGGAGTTTTTCCTTGCCACTGTCGCCGTTGGCTTGCTCACGGGGGTCTTTGATCCTTCATGTTATTTCTTCTTTCTTCTCTGTCTCTGTCCTTTATTAAGTACTAATTATGTAAAGCTGCTTTGTGGCGACAACAGTTGTAAAAAGCGCTATACAAATAAATTTGACTTGACTATATTCTTATATATTCCTATATTCTTCTCTAATCTTAGAGCTTAGAGTTCAGGTTACTGAGTTTAAGTAGTGTGTATAATTCAGAACTAAGAATTTACACTAGTACCTAACCCACCTAAATACTCACAGTAAGGTTCTAAAATGTAGTGGAAAACCTCTTCCAGCTATGGGGGGGGGGGTTATGTTTTTTATTACTTTTTTCTTATTCCTGGTTTCCTATAAAGCTGCTTTACGACATTATGTCTAAGAAAGTGCTATACAAATATATTTTAAAAGATACAAAGCCGATATTAGTACAGTAGTACATCATCATGAAAACAATAAAATATTAATACCACAAAAATGTCATCAATTATCGAGTACTTCTGTCCAATGGCAATACATTTTTTAAAGCAAATACCTGCCAATATCAATACGGTATTAATATGCACACCTAATAAAATAACTATTTCTCCACAAAGAATGCTTAGAGTGCAACCTCTCGTAGAAACAGCCCGCATATCCTTCATTTTTTAAAAATGTTTTTGCTTTCATTACTGTACCTGTATTTATGTCTTCATTTAGCAAAACCCTTAGGTAACAGTCTAATAGACATTGTTTCCTAATTCCATTGTAAACAAACACTGAAGTTTGAACCAAGCAAACAGAGTTTATAAACAACCCTGCTGATGTCTAGTTCTTATGAACACAATTCAGTAAAGCGTGAAATTGCTGCAGAGGCATGCTCATGTAGCATAGTTCAGCAAGCCACATGCAAAGTCCACTGGGATAACACTGGTGGTAAAAATAGTGTCCATGACACTAGTGATGGTCATCTCATCCATTTCACATGAACATGTGTGCAGTAACACAGCAAGAAAACACAGCAATTACATGACGCAATCAACACAGACAAAATGAAAAGCCTAGGTTTAAGGCAACTAACAAGGAATATAATTTTAAGTTGTACAGC
The DNA here is from genome assembly GCF_030463535.1 of Salminus brasiliensis. NCBI lineage: Eukaryota > Metazoa > Chordata > Actinopteri > Characiformes > Bryconidae > Salminus > Salminus brasiliensis. Next base: position 40,073,180 of record NC_132878.1, read on the forward strand.
TAGACTTGCTAGACATTGATGAGGAATTACTATTACTAGAAGTACAATCTACTTGCTTGAAACTAGCCAATAATCGCTATCTTTCTATGCACACATTTGTTTTAAGTGGTAATAAAAACTGGTCTACGGTGTACATGTTTTTTCTTTGAGGGTGGTGTGGCATGCATGTGGGTATTTAAGTAATGACAGCTGTCCCCCAGCCAGGCTCTCCTGTTTTCTGTTCATCTACTGGCATGAAAACACTCCTAACTGGGGGTGGAAGAGACGCAACAGCAAACTAAGCTTTACCTTAACATTAATCCTGTGATGAATGTCAAACTTAACAGTCCCCTGTGTTTTAATTGAAACCAGATTCTCTCTGCACGGGAAGACGGAGGTGCTCTTTTATAAATTTCTTTTTAGAGAAACACACCATTCATTTAAAAGGATCCAGGCCAGAGCCTTTCAAGCTACCCTTATTCATGTCAGGCTTTGCAGTGGTGCAGCTGGCTTAAAATAACTCTAAAGTGGTAGGCCTCTCATATAACATCCAGATGTTTCTCTCAAGACAGGAAGTAGAAAACAGCAGGATTAAGCCAGTTGCTGATAATCTCCCAGCTGCATCTTCAGATGAGAGATTATCAGCAATGTCATATCTTACATTCTCCAAGTTAAAAAAATAGCAAGGCTGTGGAAACAGAAAAGAGAAATAGCAGAAAGACTGTCGCCTGAGAATGAAAAGCATGTTACATATCCAAGGTGAAATGGGTGTCCCTTCTTCTCAAGTATATTGACTCCTAGCCAAAGTATACTTCATCCAATGTTAACAATATCCAGTTTCAATTCCCTGTGGCCACTTCCACAACCAAATCCATTGCTTTTTCCAAGTTTAAGTTTTCATATCTAAAAACAAAAACATGAAAATTTAAACATTCAATGCTTTATTCAAATGCCAGCTGAACAAACAAATGCTATAATGGCTGCAGCTATCCACTCCAGCTATCCAGTGACCCTGGATAGACTTTTCAGGCCTATAGGAAACACTGATGATTCTCATGAAAATTAACTAAATAAATACAAAAATGGAATGTAATGCAAATTCATCTCACACACAGTGCTGTGAAAAAGGATTTGTCTACTTCAAAATTGTCTTCTATTTTTGCATGTTTATTTGATTGTTTCAGAACATTAAATCAATTTTAATGTAAGGATCAAGACAAATCGATAAACCCTTTTAAATGATCATTCCATTTACTAAAGATATTATTTAAAACCTATATCATCCATCTGAGAAGGTGATTGCTACATCAGCTATTGAATCAACCAATTAACCAATTTCAATTGACTGTTGGGTTTAATTTCACTAGTCACACTTAGGCATTATTACTATCATACCTGTAGAATCTAAACATCACTGTCTGTCAATGGGAAACATGCTCAGAAAGGAGCACATGATGATAAGTTCTAAAGAGACTCAGATTCAGATTCATTGACCAAAACAAAGTCATTGGCCAAAGTGGATCTTCCCAAGACCTACCAAAATTTCACCAAGGAAACATTTGGAACTTATCCAGGAGGTCACAAAAGAACTCAGATGAATGTCTAAAGAACTGTAGGGCTTATTAACTAAAATTCAAGGTTTATATTAGGCATCCCAAACCACATAACTACCAAGCCTGTCTACAAAAAGAGATGTGAATTTAGGACTATCTGTCATTTGCGAGGCTACAGTACAGCAAAAGAACACTAATATGACAGGAAATGGACTCTAGGCTTTCTGGCCTCAAAGATCTTCTGACTGTTATTAAAGGAAACAGGTCGCCTCCATGGGTTCTCGAGCAAACAAGAGTGACCTTCTGACTTGCAGTGTTCCCAGTGTAGAGAGAATAAATGTGGAAAGCTAAGAAGACCTGCTGCTCTTCCTGCCATTACTCAGCATTATGGCCGACCTGAACTGCAGCCCAGTCCCTCTCAAACAACGAGACGTTTGCCTGGAAACACAAGATGAGGGAAAAGAGAGGGAGCAAGAGAGACAGGTCAAGAATCACTGCATGTTTCCATTTTAAAACATAAGTGGCTTGCAAGAGTAGGCTATGGGGTAGGTGTTTAAAAGGGCCTAATATGTTCTTCAGACATTTCACTATGTATGTCTGACATAGGTATATGATGATACATAAGGCATGATCTTGATCTTCAAAATCCTGATGACATACAGAATAGGCGCATCATACTGTAGGACACAGTACAGTTGTACAGTTGGTGTGTAGTATTGAGTAACAACACCATATCCCCCATGGTAGACCAATGTTCGATTCCTGGCAAGCACATGCTACACCAATACATCCTTGGGCAAGACTCCTACCTACTTACACTCATCTTACCTGTGCAACAAGAGTCACATGTTGCTAAGAGCGTTAACCAAGTGCCATAAAGGTACAAACGCCTTAGACATAGCAAGCGCTGAGTCATTTCCTTATCCAGCAGATGCCACCGTGCCATTACAACATTTTAGGTTTCTTTATTATCATTTATACCCTGCGGCAGTAAAAAGAAATTCTTTTCTTCACATATCTGTATTGAACCTGTGACCAATAAGCCTGGGCCCTAACTACTGAGCTACTACTGCCCAGTCACATCTTAAATCTTAACTGTAACCATCAATACAGTGATCCAATACAATAGTAACATTGTGTTCTCATGAATTGAGCTGAATTAGCTGTACTGAGCTGGCCAAAACATTTGTTGCAGGAAATTTGGAACATGTCTAGCCACTGACATTCCTTCCATACTCGCTAGTCTGCTTTGCATTCAGCATGTTGTTTGATCCTCTGCAAGCAGATCCAGATTCCATTAACATTCTCATCTCGGCCTCTGTGCTGCCAGGACACAACATGGAGGCTGAGAGAGAGCCTCCAGCTTCTTGCTCAGATATATTCTAAGATCAGTTCACAAAGAGATACCAAACAAGTGATAAAAGTCCACCAGACAGCATCATTAAAAATTAAGGAAATTGAGGAAAATGTTTCATTTTAAGGTTCATGTTTATAATATTTTAAACACAATTGTGTATTGAGTTCCAATGTGACACTTCAGCTGTACTAGAATAAGGGGAAGGAGTTACTGCCAAGTCTTTATAAAGACTTGCAAACAAGCACCAGTGAATCCTCTGAAATAAACAGCTTTATTGTTGGTTACGAATTGGATTGCCTACCGGTATAGCACCAAACATTATTTCACAGTAACCCCAAGCTAAGCATAGTTTTAGATGAACATACACAATCGTGCAGAGTTACCATTCTAACCCAGGAGCAGTAACCATAAGGCCTTCTTGTTGCTCATTCCCAGCCACAAGAAACGACGCAAAAAGCAAGGTTAAAAAATATCCATGCAGCCTTCAAAAGACAGAATGAACCAGAAGAAACCAGGAATTTTTTGTTTAACTAGTGATGCAGAATGAATGATGACAAATGTGCAACAGGGCATGTGCCATGGAAGATACGAGCAGACCAGGCAGTTCCTGCTCTGGGAGGAAGACTGTGTCAAATAGGGGAGGAGAAATGACGCATTGTGTGTGTGTGTGTGTGTGTGTGTGTGTGTGTGTGTGTGTGTGTGTGTGTGCGTGTGTTTTTATGAATGGAGCATAATGTGAATGAGAGAGTGTTCACAACAACAGAATGAGTCAGAGCACAGCACCCAGCGGGTGGGGGGTGGGTAAGGGGAGTCTGGGATGCAGTGCTGCGTCTACCACTCAAACCTGCCGCCAGAAACACTACAACTTTCTCCTGCTACACACACAAAACTGCTACAAAGGGAAAATGACAAAGATTCTGGTAATCACAGATACCGAGGCCACACATCAGACAAATAGTAGTACTGTGATTATGGTGCTTCAAATCGCAACTGGAATGTGCCTTACAGTAATTTACAAAGGCATTCATCAATTAATAATGCTACATGGTTGACGGTTAGCCATTATTATTTAGACTGAAATGTTTTGCTTTGTGATTCATAGAAAAATCTGCAAATGCCAAAACCATAATAACAACAAATAAACATATTGCACAGCCCTAACAAAATACAATACAGTAAAAACAATAATGAAATAAGTATCACTTTAACTGCTAAATATAGACCAGATCATATAGATCATTGCACTGAGATTTCAAACAAGTTCATGTGAGCTTCCAAAGCAACATTCTACAAAATGTCTGACATGGTTAAATTTGATTTACCAATGTGTCTGGCTGAGCTCTATTGCGTGCACTAACAGAGAACGACAAGAGACAACACAGACTTTGCTTCAAAATGTGCATCATGGACATTTACTGCAAGGCATTCTAAAATCCCAGCTTCAAAATGAAGGACTTGCTATTTATGTCATTCTTTAGTTTCCAAAAGAAGCCAGTGAACAAAGCCCTTTGGCAGTTCTCTCTGAGACTATGTTCCAAGATGATTAAGGCTTTAAACACTTCCAGGAAGCTGCAAATCTAAAGGAATTAGCTCAAGACAAGAATGCCAGTCAACTGTCTCCAGGGGAACCTGTCCTACCTTAACCTCCTGACTGGTGAAGACCTCGACATCCACCATGCAGGCGATGAGAGTGGAGATATCGCAGTCCATGCTTTTGGAAGGCATGCTGGCTCGTGTGGGTTCCCCGACCACGCGCGTCTGTGTGTTAGACTGCAGTTCGCTGTTGTGGTCGCTTTCTCTAAGGGGCCTGTTTAAGGCTATCAGAGTGTGTGTATGTGTGTCACTGTGCTGAGCTCTGAGAGTGGAGGCAGGCAGCGAGTGGCGTGTAAGCAGCCCCGCCCCCGTTTTCCAACATGATGACATCACTGCTTCACTCACCAATTCCAATTCACTCTTTTTTTTCCTCTCATGTACACATCAGGCTGAGCTGTGCAGTTCTTCTTCATTGCCTTGATTCTATTTATAGACATTGGGTCTATTGCTTATGTATACACTGCGCATCAAAGAAAGACTACAAAGAAAATGTAAATGGAATTTGTCACAAGCCTTTCTCTGTATAGTTCCTCTTGCTTATGTTGGATTTTTGCAGTGGGGCAGAGAGGGTTATGTGGATTCACTGATTTGAAGCTAAGGCAGGTAGACATTCTTTTTTTGAGTGCTCTGAGTGACTCAGTGCTGCAGCACTGAGAGAGAGAGAGAGAGAGAGAGAGAGAGAAATGGAAATGAGGCATACGGCATGCAATTATTCATTCATACTTCATCAGAACACTCACATGACGTCATTGATTACATGCCAAAATGCCAAACATTTAAAGAGCAAGTGAGACCTAAGTTTAGAGTCTATTTTGTCAGATATTTGTGGTTGGATTTAATTTCCCCTTATGGTTTGTGCAATCACATTCACATATATGGGTTGCAGTACACTTCACACCACCATGTAACCCTTGTGGTCTGTCACAAATGAAATCCAGCAACGTAAAAGAGCACTAGTGCCAAGTAAGGCTGTTACAGTACTGATAACAGATCAAATATTTTTCAATTTATTTATTTATTTATTTTTTGGTGAACTGGCAGTAGGTACTGGGCAATCTGCAGAATGTTAAAGCAACATCATGTAGCACAATCTGGAAAATGCTCATGACAACTGTGTAATGCTGCATAGCCTAAAATCCTGTAATATTAAATCAACCACGTCAGCCCACATGCTTCTTTCACGCGTTGGTTCTGTGTTTCTTAAAATTCCAGAAATGCATGTGAGCGTGTGCTTCTTGAGGGGTGGCTCAAAAGGAAACTTACACTGCCTGACTCTAGCGCAAGCCCAGGAGCAAGAAATACAAATTCTCACATAATGCTGCTTTAATCTCAGGGAAATCCAATTCAGTGGATCACAATTAAGCTAGATAAGCCAGATACAGTTCAACTCTTTTCTTTTTTTGTGCGCCATTCCACGCCACTGTGGTAGAGGTGTAATAAACAGGTGCAACATTAATAAACTATGTCGAAAATTAAGTGTCTCACGCAGAGGTGGGTAATATAACTATATTTTATCGTTACTATGTCATTGATTTTCTGGCCTTTTTCTATCTTACTATAGCTCTGATCTTTTTCAATAATGTGGCTTGGAAACTTCAAAAGACTGAGAAGTCAATTTGTTACTGTTTTCCCATTTTACAACATAATAATTAAACAATCAGTGAAATTGTTAATTAATAAATATGTTCAAAGTGGAAAGAATGAATGTGCAGGATGGACGGGAAGGTTAACAGTGACCATTGTGGGCCACGTGGCTAGGACACCACACTGTCCTCATGATGGTATTTATCTTTCCAGCTGTCATCGTGCTGACAATGGCCAATGTCACTTTGTCTCTACCCAATGGAAAGTGCTTTGCTTTTGTCCAAGGAGTCAATAAATGGCCTGTCCAAACCAATGCGACACCAAGGCAACCTCGAGTGGTGAGAGGCCTGGTTATATAACTCTACCCAACACACACACACACACAAGTCTAGCCAGCAGTAATGGACCAATATCTGGTCCCACTTTGGTTAACTGCCCTTGACGTGACAAGAGCGTTCTTAAAATATCAGGGCAGAATAGGGTTTTAATGTATGTGGCACCACAGCCGATTTTAAAACAATAAGGGTACTGAGTGGAGTGTCATTAAACCTTTTAATGATGAGGGGAAAAAAACTCTACAGTGTCATTTAATCTACCATTCTCCTTAAATAATGTGGTGTATGCAATTATTTTGATATGTAGAAAAACTTATCTACCAAAGCTGGAAATTTGAAGTCTTTAGTGTTGTCATCTCCCATATTAAGCAAGAATACAAATGCACAATAGAATTACTTCATCAATTCTTTCAGTAAACATTTGAACTTAAAGCCTAAAGTTTTCTTCATCATTTGAACCCTGTAGCTGTTCTGTACACTTTGTATATAAGTATGTATGAATGGACCAATAGAAATTCGCACATAGCTTTACAATGACTTGGAATTTTAATTTTACATTGACTTCTAGTAAAGGTTTAGAGTTTTTTTTGCTTCTCGATGATATAAACACATTGCGATTTAGACCCTATATGGACAAAAGTATTTGGACACCTGCTTATTCGCCATTTCTTTTAAAACTGAGCGTATTAAAAAGAGTTTATTGGAGTAACTGTCTCTACTGTTCAGGAAAAGCTTTCTACTAGAAAGAAAGATATTAGGATATGTTGTTCCAGAAAGTGCTGTTCTATTGCTGTACTTCTCTATACGGACTAGACAAGCCATGTAAGTACATTTGCACATCTGTGTCAGCAATGGGTGCAAATTAAAGAAGCTTAATAAAGGGATGTCCACAAACATTTGGATATGTAGTGAGTATGTTATCTTTTGACCACCCCCCCGTTTTGTTGCCAGGGTCTGATTCACACCCAAAAGCATGTTGCATAACAAGTCTGCAGAGACAAATAACAATATCACAACAAGCATGAAAGGTACAAATACTTCTGTAGTCTAGCTGCGAGGCAAGCTTATTTACGTAATGAGAATAATGTGAATTTATTCAATTATCTCTCCACTGTGACTTTCTCCTCAAGCTGTCACCTAAGGTGCGATCATGGCTTTGTTTTGTTTTGATGCTGTACTGGTGTGTCATCGGGCCGACAGCAGGCACATGAGGTCAGGTTCAGGTGTTCTCAGGAGACACGAAAGCCTCAGTACTCACTGTGACTGACGGGGTGCTGTCACACCTTATTTTATAGTTTAGGAAAGATGAATCCCCTCTCTCTCCGTCACTGACACACAGGTTTGTTTTGTATTCAATGATAGGAAATGATAGGAGTCCTTCATCTGTATCTTATTATTTTATAAGCACAAGCCTGATAAGCCTATTCGCTTGTGGTAAGTGTGAGTCAGTTTAATTTTATTAAATATACACATATAAACCTCGTAAACTCTTGAAGTCACAGAGCATAAGGGGTTAATACAAAAACAAACCCAACAATTCGTAGTATTTATACCAGTTTCTACAGGACTGTATAAGACTCATAGAAAACCACATGTTTTCATAGCCATTTTAATACAAGGCACATTTTCAGGCAATTTGCCCCTTAATTTTGCTAAAAAAAATACATTAAAAATACAAGTTAAATGTATCTAAAGTGCATTTTCTGTTTAGAAAGTGGAATATAACATGACAGACTGAGGGAGAGCAGCAGGTTCTACTACTACTACTTCTACAAACTTTCTTTCTGGATCTGTGAAATGAAGTGAAGTGAAAGACGGCATTCTGAAGGAGATAAAAGACATCGCATTTTACTCTGCATATTACAATATTAGCGTTTATCGCGATAATTTAGGAGATGATTAATCGGCCATAAAATTTTGTTATCGTGACAGGCCTATTTTCCAGACTCCCTATTGTGCCAGCACTAAAAGACAGACAAACACAAACAGAACGGTATTGGTTTGGCTTCAATTCACTTTCTGCAGAAACAAGCCAAACTAGAAAACATACAGTTTTCTAGCAAAATGTACAGATGTTATAAAATATTATTTAGTGAAGTACCGTATAATGGAAAAGTCCAAATAGTAGCTGGCATAATACCACTTCTTATTTACAGAAAGATTTCAATGCTGAAAAATCTTGTAAAATCTGAAGCAATCACTTCAGAATAACGTATGTTCAAACATAGCAAAAACAGGACTAGAACAAAAGCACATATTCAAAAAGTGTTACATTTTAAATAAAGGATTCATTCTAGCATAATACAGGACAAATATTGATCTCGTTGTAACGTTAGGCACCATGTGACCTACTTCACTTTACTAGTGCCACAAACAAGTTTGTGGAATTTAAGTTGTTAAAGATTTCAGTCATATTTGAATCTTACAAGCTGCAAAGCTCCCTGCAGCTTGTGCTTGTGACAGAAACACACGTGTGCACATACACATAAGGACAGTCACTCAAAGTGATTCTCTGGAAAACTTGACACCAACATCCACGAAACACCACACTACCAATGCCGTTATTATCAGGTTCATGTAAAAGGAAAGAAGGTGACCAGATGCTTCTTATTTCCTTATAGTCCGTCTTTAATTGAATTAGGCAGTTACTGTACGTGGGTCTGCTCCACAGGCAGGGCATGGAGGAAGGCAGTAATGACCTGAATCACCTGAAGGAACCACCTAAAAACAGTTTTCAGATAAGAGTTCTGAAGTGAGGCGTTAAATGAGCCTGAAATATTGGTCCAAACATAACTGGGCACATCAGACAGAGTATTATTATTATTAATATTATTTTTATTATGTAAATTACTGTTTACCTCTACCACCCCAGTCATCCACAATTCTGCTTTGCAGTGTATAATTGCATTTTTAAATTAATATTTTAAAGTTTGTCATATCTAATACAGCCAAAGTTCATACTCAGTCTGTCTGTTGGATAGGTTCAATTTACGGCAACTACAGGCTCCTTAAATGCTCCCAGTCGCAGGTGCAACACATGAATACAAAATGAACACAAACAAGGCGGACGTCCTTATATGGGCCTGTGGGCGGTGACCCGGGATCGCCCTGGAGAGGGTGCGATAACGAGGGCCTGACAGTACCCCCCCCCCCCCGACACGGCCAGTAGTGCGGGAACAAGACACTTGAGGGCGCAACGGTGCAGCACGAGTGGAGGGGGCGAAACTTCCTGGGGCAACCACGGGCCGGCCTACTAGGGGTACATAGGTGGAACTCGTGAAGTAGAGCTCGAGGGCGCTGGGGAACTGGGGAACTTGTGACAGTATACTCGTCCCCAGTTCCTGGTTGACACACTGACACTGGCCATTGGACTGGGGGTGATACCCAGAGATGAGGTTTACACTCACCCCCAGGTGTTCACAAAATGCCCCCCAGACTCGAGACATGAACTGGCCCCCAACGATCAGATACGATGTACCTATTCTAGGTATTCTAAATTCTTATGATCTGTGATTACTAAAAACGAGTATACAGCGCCCTCGAGCCAAAGCAACAGGGATGACGTGAATGCACATTTAAGCGCCTGGAAGGACTCCTTAGCATGAGGAGTCTACGTGAAGGAGCTCCTTTTAGTAAGGACGTGATGGGCGGAACAAGGGGAAGGCCAATCCAAAACTGCCTGGACCTGGGTCTGATCCATTTGAACACCCTTTTTACTGATTATGTACCCTAAGAACGGGATCTCTGAGACATGAAAGGCACACTTCTCTAATTTCATGAAGAGCTGGTGGCCCCTAAGCTTGGCCAGAACTAGACGGACCTGGTGATCAGGGGAGTGCACTAGGATGGCCAAAAAGGCCACTACAAAAGTGTCCAAGTTAGTCTTTAAGGATGTCATTTATAAAGGCCTGGAAGATGGAGGGGGGTGTTGGCCAACCCGTACAGCATGACCCTATACTGGTAGTGCCCCCTAGTGGTCTTCCATTCGTCCCCTTCCTGGATGCGCACCAGGTTGTACGCGCTTCTCAGAGTTTAGTAAACAGCCGGGCGCCACGCAACTGTTCGGGGACCAGGGGAATAGGATACGGGCAGTGTTTAGTTATCACATTCAGGGCGCGATAGTAGATACAGGGACATAACCTCCCTCCCTTCTTTTGAATGAAAAAGAAGCCAGAAGCTACTGGAGACTTAGAAGGGGTGATATAACCTTGAGCTAGGGCCTACCGATTATACTCCTTCATCGCCTGCTCCCCTTCCCCTGTAAGGGGGTAGATCCATGCCTTGGGCAAGGTGGAGCCCTCGACAAGATCTATAGTGCAGTCATATGGGCGATGGGAAGGAAGCTTAGTAGCCTGCATATCAGTGTACTCTGGGGGCAGGACGACCTGAACCTCTACTATGGTAGACAAGTTGAAGGGGGGCTAGAGCTAAACAATGATCCAGATAATATGGGGACCAGGACACGATTTCCAGGGAATGTGGGGGTTGTGTAGGCTCGACTAAGGTAAACCTAAGATCAGGGCATGGCTGCAGGCTGCTATGGTGAACTAGGAAGCGGGACGGGGCAATTTGCGACAGGATAGGTGATACCAACCCCTAGTACCAACCGCGGACCCATCCATGAGTTTGGTCATGCCAAATAGCCAGTGCGATGAGATCATCCAGCTCAAGGGACTTGCCTCGGCACGCCAACTCTCACTGCAGATGGGGGCTCAACCTGTTGCAGAACAGGGCTACCAGAGTGGCTTGGTTCCACCCACTGCCCATGGCTAAGGTACAGACTCTAGCGCCTAGTGGGCTGCCGAATGGTTGCCCTGTTCCAGCCGCAGAAGGAGATCGCCTTTTGTGAGCCCTTCTCGGGGGTGTTGAAACACAGCTCGGAATTGCTTAAGGTACTCCGAGAAGGACTTTTCATAGAATTCCTTCCAGGTGGCGGTGGATACCATAAAGGCGAGACGGGAGATGGGATACCATAAAGGCGATCTTTGCCTGGTCAGTGCCAGCCGGTTGATTACTAAAAAACACTGAGCACTGAAGCAGAAAGAGCTCTGGATTGCGAGAATACACATCTGATTTATTAAAACACAAAAGGGAATACAAAACAAGGTGCAGCAATCTAAAGGACAAAACTGGAAACCAAACAGAACGTGAGAACCCAAATGGCAAACACAAAAAATCTGGGACTGGGATGAGCAGGGTGAGAAAGTGGATGAGCCGAGCTGTGCTGGGGTAAGGACGAGGGAAGGGGAGAAACAAAAACCTCAAGCCTAGCTTGGGATGCAGGGGGAAAACTACAGGCTGGAGCGAGGCCCCTGAAATGCCCCCAGTCCCAGGTGCAACACATGAACACAAAATGAACACAAAACAGACGGAAGTCGGTTCGCCCTGGGGGAGGGCACGATAACGAGGGCCTGACAGGTTGTACCAATACAACTACTGCAATACTGTTCAACCGTTTTATTTAACAGAGCAACAAAACAACAAAAGAGACCGGAGCAATACAATAATTTGCAGCCAACAAAGCAGAACGTTTCCACCATGCTTTTATACTTTTACATCAGCCCCCTTTAGCAAGTGGCAAGAAGGCACTCTTGCTCTGTGCTCATGCCCCAACCCTCATCAATACTACAAACATCCTTACAGTTTTAGAGTGTATAAACCTTACCTAATGATAGTTCTCATGACATCAGCAGATCTCCTTGTCAGAATGCCAGTGGCTCCAGCAAGCCAGGTTCAAAAAGAGCACTACTACTACTAGATGGGTGACAGGCTTAGGGAGAAACCCTAATGACCAAATTCAGAGTGAACAGTCAATTGAGCTCTGACGAAGGGTAAGAGGGCAATATTGGAAGACTGATTGGGAGAATGTGATATTGAAGGTGAATAAAGAAGGTGGGAAAGGGAAAGAGCAAGATGCTACTGCAGGAGAAACAGCAGGCAGTAAGAGACACAAGCAACGTGAGTGGTAAAAGCTCAGAGGAAAATGGAGAGAAAGGGGGAAATCAGTTGTGAGTGATCTGCTGATTAATGGCAGGGCTGATGAAAGGCTGGCACTGACGTCAGGGACACAACAGAAGGAGGAGAGAGACAGAGAGAGAGAGAAAGAGAGAGAGAGAGAGAGAGAAACAGAGGGCAAATGACAAAGAACAAAAACTGCACTTGAGTCTGCCCAGATGCGGAGAGACAGCTGCTGTTTACACCCTTCAAACACACACTAAAATAAATAAGTTCTGAATGTTCAAAGTGAGTGATGGACAATCAAGAGACCCCACATAACATTAAGGATCTATAACAAATAAATGTCTAGAATCACACAACCAAGACAAGAAAGATTTAGTCAGGATATTCTGTTTAGGGTTTAAAAAAGCAACCAGTAAAAATCAGTCCATTGAAAGGCTCTCACAATGGATAGCACCGAATTTAAGCTTCTTGACCTACAGCTGCCTGATGACCCTCTTCAGATATTCCACACTCCTGGAATATTTCCCATTTGAAGCTTAGTACTAAGTCACTTTCCGTTCCAGCTACATGCCTTACTCTTAACCCAGCTCTGAGTCATGCAGTGCAGTGGAGGCATCCGGGCTCATCATAAGAGCTTTCTAGCAATGTACAGCAGCCTGGATTATAAACTTGCACAGGTGGTCCTGGTGATGTACAAAGAACATAGGATTTGAACTAGCCAATGATGCTGTGGAATGGTAATACACATGCTGGAACTGGTCTATTTACAGGCTGCCAATGGCTTTTAACAAGAGAGATGTGTGAAAAAGACAGGTGACACCTTCCCCAGCCCTTAGTAATGAGCCCAGCAGGTGACCAGATGTTCATTCTCCAATTGGTCCTCTTGCCCTAATAAGTATGCCATTACATCAGGTACCTCCGCTGCACCCAGTAAAAGGCTTCTTGGCCTTGGCCCAGCACCGCTTGCTGTAGATGGTCTGCAGGTCAGGTCCGAAGGATACACTGTTGAGAACACACCACCCTCTGGAAAGCCTGTCTGTCCTGCTCTTGCTGTTCCTCAACCGGGATGTGATATTCTCTGTCAGGATACTTTCAATACTGCAGAAGTTCACATTCACAAATTCACAAGTTCACAAATCTGAAGTCCCTTAGACATCTGAAGGGGTAGAGACTGACGGGTTTTCTTCACCAGGGAGCTGATGTGGCAAGACCATGACAGATCCTGCAAGACGTAAACTCCAAAGTACTTTCCCTGCAGCACTGTTGATTCAGACAGGGTGGTAGCTCCTCTCCTGCTTCCCACTGCCGTCTTTGTAATCACGATTGTTCTTACTTTAAACACTCTTTCTCTTTACTAATACTAATACCCACAAGCACATTATTGTGCAATGCAAGTGGTTATTCGCATTCTCACATCCAATCAAGATTAAGCCCTCTCATTAGTAACATGGACGAAAAGCTAGTTTGGGCTATTTTCAAACAACAAAGAAAGCCACAATTTACATAAATTGCTTTCATTGCCATTATATACACTTGTACAGTGCAACAAAACTCTTCTCTTTGTATATTCTAGCTTGGAAAACTGAAGCTGGTGTCAGAGCACAGGGTCAACCATGCTACGGTGCAGAGAAGGTCAACAGTGTCAGCTTAGCAGGTCCGGCTATTGAACTCACAACCGTATGATCAATAACCCTATGCTCTATTCAGTAAGCCACTACTGTTCCTAACTGTAAATGTCTTTTCAATTTGCTCTTATATGACAGTTTTAAAATGTCCTGTCTTTTCTGTTCTCTGAAACATAAACATGACTGTAACGAGGTATGAAAACACAGCTGAGTATGTACAGAGGAAGTCATTACCGTAGTCAGAATTCTGAAAACATGCAACATTTATTAATAAGATAACCAGTAAAGTGTTCCTTCCCAAGCAGCTGAATGTTATCTTAATGTTAGCTCCTCTGTTTTCAGGTCAGATTCTTATCAGAATTTTTTATTCCATCTTAAATGGAGCAAGAGTTACATAAATTCTGCACAAGCATCAGTATGCAATTACTCTGTTGTTTAAGGTGGAACTGGAACTATAGCCAATAGGCTTATGCTAGGCTGTAGATGCTACACATGAAACCAGTAGCAGTTTAATTTTGTCAGAACATCAGTTTAGGTTCACTCGGTCAGTGATGCTGACCAAATTCCCACTACATAAACATGCTCTACTTGATTTTTTAAACATGAACATCTTAAAGATTGCTGGCATGTCTTTGACATAGAGCCTTTCGATCTTTTTAGGTGATAGCCATGATATTGGCCTTTTTCCTTCAAGCCCTCCTTACATGTATCGACAAAAAGCTGAGCCACCCACCCACAATAAGTGTGTTATAATTTGATTTAACATATTAAATAAATGATTAGAAATGCCTTTTTTATCTACTCTGAATGGTGCTCCAGTTCTGTATCACTTCATACCCACCAGCCAAGTTTCATTCAACTTACAGACAAGTGCTGAGGAGTCACAACACTGCGTGCAGCACTTTTAAAAACTGTAAAATGGCTCCAATCACTTTCTCAAGGTCGTTGAATTAACCTTGCCAGGCATGCCATGAGTGGCACAATTAGCTCTTGGCCAGACAGTTTCCTAGGTTACCTCAGTGCTCCATGCTACGCTTTCTTAAAATGTCATCTCTGATAAAGCTGCATCAACAGGACTAGGGCCAACTTCAAAGGTGTTAGGGACAATAACCAGAGAATATGTTTCAGCTTCATTGAAAAGGAGTATTGCATTCTTATTCTGAACAAGGGGGAAGGAGAATAATGCAATAAAGGGCATACAGTGTGTGCAGAATTATTAGGCAAGTTGTATTTGAGAGGATTCTTTTTATTATTGAACAACAACCATGTTCTTAATCAACCCAAAAGACTCATAAATATCAAAGCTTAATATTTTTGGAAGTTGGAGTGTTTTTTTTTTTTTTTTTTAGATTTGGCTATCTTAGGAGGATATCTGTTTGTGCAGGTAACTATTACTGTGCAGACTTATTAGGCAACTTAATAAAAAACAAATATATACCCATCTAACTTATTGTAAACCAATATAACACAAAATTTAGAAATAAACATTTCTGACATTTAAAAACAAAAACAAATCAGTGACCAATATAGCCATCTTTCTTTACGATGACACTCAAAAGCCTTCCATCCATAGATTCTGTCAGTTGCTTGATCTGTTTACGATCAACATTGCGTGCAGCAGACACCACAGCCTTCCAGACACTGTTCAGAGAGGTGTGCTGTTTTCCCTCCTCATTTTATGAGGGACCACAGGTTCTCTATGGGGTTCAGATCAGGTGAACAAGGGGGCCATGTCATCATTTTTTCTTCTTTTAGACCCTTACTGGCCAGCCACGCTGTGGAGTATTTGGATGCATGTGATGGAGCATTGTCCTGCATGAAAATCATGTTTTTCTTGAACGATACCGACTTCTTTCTGTACCACTGCTTGAAGAAGGTGTCTTCCAGAAACTGGCAGTAGGTCTGGGAGTTGAGCTTCACTCCATCCTCAACCCGAAAAGGTCCCACAAGTTCATCTTTGATGATACCAGCCCATACCAGTACCCCACCTCCACCTTGCTAGCGTCTGAGTCGGGCTGGAGCTCTCTGCCCTTTACTGATCCAGCCTCGGGCCCATCCATCTGGCCCATCAAGAGTCACTCGCATTTCATCAGTCCATAAAACCTTAGAAAAATCAGTCTTAAGATATTTCTTGGCCCAGTCTCTGCAAGACATCTCACAATTTTTGACTTTTCAGAGTCCGTCAAATCTCTCTTCTGACCAATTTTGCCAAAGGAAAGGAAGTTGCCTAATAATTAAGCACACATTATATAGGGTGTTGATGTCATTAGACCACACCCCTTCTCATTACAGAGATGCACATCACCTGATTTACTTGATTGGTAGTTGGCTTTCAAGCCTATAGAGCTTGGAGTAGAACAACATGTATAAAAAGATGATGTGATCAAAATACTCATTTGCCTAATAATTCTGCCCACAGTGTATAGGGTCAATTAAGGCATATTGTAATTGGTCAATACTAACCTTTTATCACTGTAGGCATTGGTTGTAGGAACTGAGTGCAGAATCAGTGCTCTAGTTCATCTTATGAGAAAGTTATAGAGATTTTTTTCATTGATTTAACACTGCAAGCTTCAGAGAAGACACACTCAGATGCCGATTCCGTTCCACAGGTCAGGACACACTGTGTGTTAAAGGTTCTATCTGCAGCTCACAGAACACTGATTCTACTTTGGCAGTTTTGGCTGTGTCTTTCCCAGTGCGCTGTACTGATCACGTTAAGTAAAGTATGTTTATGTAGTAGGAATTTGGTCAACATCATTGACAGAGTGAACCAGACAACTTCAGATATTTTTTCTAAACTAAGCCTATTGGCTATGGTTCCCATTCCATCTCATGGAACTAATAGAGAGCTAGAAGAGGCACAAAATCCTTATTATTATTATTATTATTATTATTATTATTATTATTTTAGCAGAAGTAGAAGTAGTATCTTTACTCTGATAATACCCATAACTTGATCATTTTGGTCACTAGTTTCATCTCTAGCAGCACATTTTTATAAGGTAACAAACAGGTCTACATGGCCTGTTTTGGTTAACAGTAAACAATAAATAAATGTCAGTTTCAACTGACGCTTGCCAGCTACCATGGCCAAAATCATGGCCAAAATATTGGCACACCCAAAAGCTATCCGATTTCATGGCCAAAATATTGGCACACCCAAAAGCTATCCGATTTCATTCTGCACAGAACTCCAGAAATGGACTGGATAAAACTATTTGCAGCCTTAACTTAATATTTGGTTAAGTATTCTGGAAACAATATCTGATATCAGTCACTTCATGTAACCATGAATAAAAAGCATTACTCCTGTCTACTTTAATTGGACCACTCTTCTTTTGTCAGCTGCTTTAGGTCTCTTAGATTTGAAGGATGCCTTCTCCCAACTGCTGTTTGGATATCTCTCCATCCCTCTATAGAATTTAGATGCGGACTTACTGCTGGCCACTTCAGAACTCTTCAGTGCTTTGTCTTTTCACACAATTTTTGGGTGATTCTAGGTGCACTTTCTGATTCTGGGTCCTACATTGGTATCTTTGGTAGTCTTCAGAATTCATAATGTCATGCATACACTCAAGGAATCCAGTGGCAGAAGCAGTAAAACAGCCCCAAAACATAATTAAACCATGTTTGACAGTAGGGAGCATGTTCTTTTCTTTGAAAGCATTATTTAATTTTCTGTAAATGGTACGATCATGTGCTTAACCAAAAAGCTCTATTTTTGGTCTCATTTGTCCACAGGACATTCTCCCTGCAGAACTGTGGTTTCCTCAGGTCATGTATGTCACTGTGTCAAAAGTGCCTCATTTCATTCAGATAACAATGGATAGTGCGAGCTGACACTGTCGAACCTTGTGTCTGTAGGTCAGCTTAAATTAGTTTGAAAGATTAATTTAAAGCACATTCCAACAATCCTTCATTGAGGTCTTCTATGGATTTTTCTTCTCTGTCCACATTCAGAGATTTTGCTACAGTGCCATGTGCTATATGCCTATTAATGACACTTCTTGTGAACATCTGACACAGAGAATAAGATTTCCGGAGATGGACTTCCTCAGACAATTTACTTCTTTTTTTTCAAGTACAACTTTTCTCAAGGTCTGAGTGGAATGATAATCAGATTTTTTTCTCTTTTTTTTTTTATATGCAACCAAAACAAAATAAACAAAAAATCTTTTTCTAAAAAGAAAAGGGGTGCCAGTATTTTTGCCATTATCACATGGAACAGCCACATTATTGAAAACACAATTGTTATATTTTTAGAGAGTGCGTGTAAACAATATGGTATCTACAAATAGACCTTGTTCTCTGAAATACGCGAACAAAGGACCAAGAGTATACATGATCCACAAATACAAATACATGCTATGTAATAAATGTAATATCCAAAGCGAAAGCTAGGATATATTTAGATTAAGACCTCTTTCTGAAATAAATGCAATTCAGCACTGGAAAATCAATTAATTTGGCTTTTCGCAAAGGAATTATAAGCAGCTTGTGTAATCAGCTGAATTCTGAGTCAAAATTTCACAGCTTTCGACTTTCTTTTGTTAGATAAAGACGTGTCCTTTATTTGGGATAGAGAGACCAAGGCATCATAACCATAACTCATATTCTTATTCAGCTAATATGATAAATATATTCCTGGTCTAAAAGTTCATATATATATATATATATATATATATATATATTATAAGCACTGCAGCTGCTGTCCAGTTCAGTTACTATAACTGAGAAGAAAAAAGGTTTATTTAGACATTCCATTCTAGAAATGTATTAGTATCCTGCAGGAAATCCACTGGGAAAAGGATCCAAGGCCTGAACTATGTATAATATCATTCATACTAAGGTCCCAAATGTACTGACATTGGTAAAGACCAATATTTATCAGTTTTTTTTTTATTCATTACAGACCACTGATGTCTGTCTGATGTCTGATGAAGAAACCTGTTCACAGTTAAATCTTCACAGAAAGAGACCAGCATCACTAATCATCAATAATTTTCACTAATAACTGCTCCATGTGAACAGATCAATATAAATACCATTCAAACATTAACTTTAGCACAGGAATTATATACAGCAGTGTATACTGATCCACTCTGCAGCATGAAAGCTATGCATTGCGGCAAAACCGTTCAGCACCAGCCAACTTCAGAAACTACAGTCTCTTTGCTGATAAGATCTATCAAAGTAATGTGCAACAGCAGGCTATATGAAGGAACTTTTACACCTTGCAGTGACTATGTGTCATCATTTAATCAAATCAGTTATGAGATATTAATACTTTTTCTTAGAAGGATGACTCTGAAATATATAATAATATATGACTGAAATATCATATATATTTGGACATAATAATTGAGTCTGACCTCTTAATATCTAGCAAGATGATAATGAGTAAACTCAATCTCCGTCATAGGATTCATTCAAACTACCACTGGTAATAAATTGTAAAAAATGTTTGGTCACACGCATGTGTCATCAACAAAGAAACACAGTTGATTAATGGTAAAACGGGACACCCACAGAAAATATAGTGGAGGACTCTAAAGCCAGGGAACTGAGCAGGTACAATGCTAGGCTAAACGCTACAAAGAATAATTACAATGTTCAGGAGACAGGGGCGTCCTAGAGACAGAGTATACTAGAGACATGAACTGGGGATGTGTTTGAAGTGTTTGAGTATGTAGTATGTAATATAGATAAAAGTTGCAGTGTGAAAGTTGAGTATGCTCAAATATCCATGATGCATACATATATCTGAAAAAAGGGGAAAATAATGGCGGATGGCGATGCAAGGACAGCATCGTTGACATAGCAATGCTTTGTCACTTCCTGATAGCACAGAACTGGTTATGTTAATACTATGTGTACTAACCTGCCAAACATGCACCATTAAGATCAGTATATAGCATATACCTAATAGTATCAGAGTGTAGTACGCAACTGGGACACATCTCCCAAATGCATATTTTTTCACGCTGTCTGTGTTTGAGTGTATTTTGCTTAACAGTACTACTAGTGGACAGCTGGAAAAATGACCAAACAGGCCATTTTTAAATTGCATAGTTTTACCACTGTAACAAAAACATTATAAAAATTCTCCATTATTATTATTATTATTATCTTACGGATAATATTGCTATATTGTCATGCTTGTGATGTGCTGTTAGCAAACCTGTTCTGCACACTGGCACAGGAAAAGTTGTGTCAACAAGGCCTGGCTTGTGCTGCTCTCCAGTATCAACGACATCATAGTGTTCCAAAGTCGCCTTCACGTTTTACCGTTTTGCTAGCTTTGACTAAGGCTTTCATTAGTGGGCTGGGTGTTTGGAAGCATTACATTTACGTCTCACAAACTGTTAAGAAACTGTTTAGGGGTTTTGGAATTGGCCTGTTTTCCAGCCCTGTTTTGGTCATGCTGGATTTTCTTTTGAAGGAGATTCAACTATGCCAAGAAAAATACAGTTAGACATTCTAGGGCACCTTAAATATCGAACAGATGAGACTGTTCCAAAAACGTTGTTGAGCTCTGCTAGTTGAATGTGGATGTTTCAGGTAGAGGTCATGTCCATGGATTGGCAGAAGCCCACATGGTCCAGTATAATTTTGAAAACTTTCTCTTAATACAGTTTCAGTGTCAGCTTCAGTAGCAGACTAAACGGCTATGGGCCACAGGAAAAACAGTAACATAATGTCTCAGCTTTCGGAAATTAGACAAAGCAGGTCATTAGATATGGCCATTTGAAAAATCACTAAGCTAAGCTTTTCTGTTTTTATATGAGTAAAAAAAAGAGGTGTTAGTGAAAGATGGCAATACACCACCACCATCATCAACTTGCACTAAACTGTGAATTTGTGTGTCTTTTATATGTTGTCTATCTTATCTTGTTACTTTGCTTGTACCCGCTTCAGATCTAGTGACTGGAATATTACTGGAATAACAATAACAAAAAAGATTTTTTTGAAGTACACTATATGTACTAAAGTATCAAGACACTCCTTTTAATGAGTGAGTTCAGCTACTTTACGGTGCACTGCCACTTCAGTACTGTAACTTTAGGCATCCCTCCACTGTATCTTATCCATGGTCGAATCTCAAGGAATTTTGGATGTGGTCGTTACAGACAGCTATACTAAAGCCTCTATACTAAAGGCAAAATGAGAAGTGGAACAACCTGCAGCCTTGCAGTCCTCACATACATGCGAAATTGTGAACTACAGGACCTCAAGTCCACCATTTTGGACAATGCTTATATAAAAAAGATTAAATAATATAAGGGGATTAAAGAGTTTTACATTTAAACAAATCTGTTTAAACAGTTCACAAGACGCAATCAGACTGAGAATGCCAACTGGCAAGTGACGGGTTGAATTTGGATCTTTTAAAAACCTACATTTTATAATTCAGTCATACAGATGTTCAAAATAACATTTTATTGTATCTGTTTTTGAAAATGTCTTTTGCACTGTTAAGCATAGATGCACAATGAAGCCGATGATAAATAATATTAAAATGTGATATTCCCCAAGCCTATAAAAATTGTCATGTATCAAGTTGAGTTTAAGATCTTTTTTTAAGGTTTTCCAACTGTATTTATTATTATTAATAACATTACAAACTCTCAAGACATATAGCAATTTTATTTACTTTCCAAAAAGGCTAGGAAACTTCTACATTTCTGTTGTACATGGCCACTCCTGGTTGCCATTACCCACTACTTTAAAAAACTGAAGTCTGTCTTTTAAATCAAACCACTCTGTATGACTTTCAGTGTTCTCTTCCACTGTTTCACAGAAGCATATTCTAACTATGTAAGTTTGACTATACATAGACCTGTATTCCACTGGAGAGAAGAAACAGGCTAAGCTGTCTTTTTAGTTGGTTTGAAAGCAGAGCTCTTCAGGAGATTAAAAGAGGAGCCAGTCCTCTGTTGCCCGTTACTAAGAAACTCCATATTAGGTTGTGTGCCATAAATACCAAATTCCCTACAAGAAACCAAGAGCTTTAGTTTTGAGCAGAGTTTTAGTCACAGAAAATGCATGAGTCATTCCTGAATCAACGTCTACTGCACACAGCGCTGCAGCCGAGAGAGGCACAAGATATAAGCGCTTCAGACACAGTCGCTCAGTCACTCCTCCTGTAATTGTATTTACCATCCAATCACACAGGACTTAAACACATAACGTCACACACACATATACACGCGCATGCATGCACGCACACAACTTCCGTTAAGAGCAGCTGCAGCCAGTTGGTTGCTGCTCGCCAATGAATGCCTAACAGTAACATATAACAACAACGCCAGCACTAAGCAATTTCGAGCTTTTTCCACTTCACTCAGTGCTAAAGGTTCAGATGCCCAGGGCACTTCCTTTCATTCCAGCAGCAGTTTAATGAAAAAAACTATTTCCAGACATAATAAACAGGCTAAGTCTCATAAGAAAGATCTGTACCAGGCAACTTGATCTAATAAGAGCAAAGTCAATATGACACATGGCCATGTGTGAGGGTGCAAAAGGTTGTGAGCGATAAAAAGTCTCAAGAGGCATTTTTAATAATTGGTATCTGACACAACTTCAGCGCTGTCTACATATCATAAAATAAATCACACCTTTGTCACTCAGGAAAATGATGCTGGTTTGTGTTTATTTCTGGAGGACTATGGTTATTTATCTACATTGAAAAACAGATGTGTATGCAAATGAATCTGATAAGATTAATAAGAATTGACATTGATTGTTATGAATTCATTTCATTTCGAATAAAAATGACAAAAGGCCACTGCATGGCCCTGTGAACAACTCAGGTTGTCTATGGTAGCTGAACGTCTTTAACACTGGTTTATAAAAACACATCTTCTGTTAAAAGTATTCATTTTAAAATGTTGTGTGTACATTGCACAGTAGCATACAGAAAGCTTTTTACCTACCGACCTTTGTAACTAACAAAAACTAAGCAGGATTTGTATTTTAAAAAACTGTAAATATGCAATATGCATATACATGTGCAAAAAGTGTAAGTAATATAGCATTCTATGATTCATAGATATAGACATAGGTTCCTAACTCAATGAGGACCTTTAAGCCTGCTGCAGTGAATGAACAAGTTGGAAGGAAAAGATAGAGCTGTTCTCAAACAATTCTGCCACCTAGTGCTGCTTCTCAGAAACAATTGACCACACCAAGGATATGACACTCAGTGTAACAGCTTTTATCATACAGAGTCACAGCTAATTCACAGTGGACATCATACTGGTACTTTCATAATGATCAGACTAAATCAGTGATAATTAAGAGTTGTCTTTCATTTCTATTCAAGTAAGACATTAATTAATAAACATTAATAAATTAATGAATTAATTAATTACATCAGAACTAAGCATTGCACTACTGGAATCAGAAAGAGTTGCAGCTTTCATAGAGCCAGTTCCAACTGTTCAGCAGCTGTCTGCCCTTCTGTTGGCATCATGTTGGAGCTAGTGTGCCACCAGTGGTGGCCTGCTCTGTGCCAGGGCCTGTGCAGGAGAAGCCTGAGGGTGTTCCATCCCTGCCCATTCTCTCCAGGGCATCTTAAGCCTTCTAGATTGACTGTAAATGTCAGTAATCGGAATGCTGGCTGTGTGCAGGGAGAGAAACCATGCTAGCAGGCATAAGATCAGATAGGTAACAGGCTTGATAGACATTATTAATAATCTGAGGGTTAAGTACTCTTTGTTGCACTTTGTTTCTCTGGGACTGTGGTTTGTGACTGGCTGTCATGAATGTCAGTAAAATGGCTACTTCTTGGCGAAGTAGCCGTTTTTAGGCACATTGCAAGACGGAATTTACCAGACTGGAGATGAGATTAGTGCCTAAGGTTGTTCAATACCTAAATTGTTGGATATTTCTTCTGGTTCTGAAGGTACTTCATGGTTTAACTCTTATTTTGTGGTATCACTTTTCTTTAGATGCTCACCTGACATTCAGCTGAATATGTATTAAGGTTTAGGTTAGGGTTAGGTGTAGTGTTTCTTTCAAAAGACAAACATTTACATCAACTTAGAGTTCAGTTGAATTTAATACTATTAATATCTGAATTTATTAATTTAAATGCAAGTTGAATATCAGGTGCCCTCTGTAATGGACCATTAAAGTAAAGTGATTCCCATTTTGTTCATAGTTTGTTCCTAGTCATTGTTTTTTGGTTACCTGCTAGTTTTCATCATGGCCATGTTTACACTGTTTACGCTTCAATACGTCTAGGCTTATGCTTAATTTGACTCTTATCTTTAATAAAGATAAGTCTGTTTTTGCTACCTATTACAGGTCATTTTCTGGGAATTGCATTCTGGGAAATACTCAGTTACTGCTAACCAAGCAGCAGCACATTATGGCATAGTTTCATTGCAATGTCACTCCGCAGTACAGCGTGTGAATTGACTCAATTATTGTGTGCCATAGCGGCACTCTTTTCTCAACAGCGGACACGCTCCAATACAGTACATTGGATTCAAAGCACATTAGAAGTGAAATGTTTTACATATTTGTAAACATTAATTCATCAGCCACAGAAACATAGTAACATCTGTTCAGTACAACAAAAGCTTCTCATCCAGATAATAAAAATTCTAGAAATTGTACACAACGATAGATGACACCAGAAAATGACACCAGCTATACTTTTCCCCCCACGGGGATTTCTTTAAAAAGAGCTGCCTGTTCAGAATTCAAGAGTTTTTAATAAGAGAAAAGTGCATCCTGTCATCAGCATTTATCCCTGAAATACACTGACCTTTTATCCCATAGCCGAACAAAAACAACAAAGCAGGTCAATGCACAAGTGTGAAAAAAATCAATAAGAAAGGGAAGTCAATATTGGAGAGGACTAATGCTTCTGCAAGCATTATGTATATATGTGTATGTATGCATTAACTTGCATGAACACACAAGCGTAGACATGTGCACACAATGATTATGATATAAGCAGCAGTTCTGGGCTACTGCAGATATTTCAACAAGATATATCAACTTTCAAAAGCAACAACCAACCAGCAAAACTTTCAAAACCAACCATCCCTCACCCCCAGTACACACACACTCTAAAATAGCATAGGTAACAAGTAAAGTCAGATATAACAGGCCTTTTGTTTTACTTTTTTTCAGTATGTAGCCTATATTCTATGAAAGTCAGAAATTTGAGTAAAATACTATTCAAACAGTGTAATCATTGGGAACAACTGACAGTTGTTCAAAAAAAATCTATTGTTCTGGTCTCAACTTAACAATCTGTGTCATCTATCAAAAGCAATTGATATGATAGTTATGAGACACCCAACATCACAGTCGGTTGCATTTGCTAATGGGAGATTTATCTTGCTTACATTAACAGTCCAAAAGTTAGTGTTAACATTATTAACTTGCCAACAACAGTTTAGAGAATAAAAATTATGAGCTTCTAGCTAACATACAGTTTCTACACAATCATCATCTTTCCTAAATGTTTACATGTATCCTTCATCCTAAAACCATCAGTGGCTAGTATTTGATGCATAAAATTCAAATATCAGTCAGATTTTGAAACTGTTTCAGTATAACTGAATGCTTTTTTAATTTAATTAAAACATACAATAGACTTTATGACTTTAAGAACTGTAAGAAATGTTCATTCAAGTTTAAAAGTTTTATGTCACATGTATTACTGTTATTATTAAATAGTATTTTGTCAGTTGCCAAAAAACAAGACACAACTAAGGTTCTGAGAAAAATCTGGGTGGAAATCAATTTTTATGATGGAAAGGTACATGGCCATATGGGCCAAAAAGTTCTCAAAGATTTTTTTTTTTCAGATTTATCACCATCTGATTATTACAATTACATCACTACACACATGTAGGTTTATTGATGGTTTTAGATAGAGTAAAATGGGTTTTTACATTGCCATACTTTCATAAGTCTCTACTGCTTTTGCATGATCGACAGGGCCAATGAACATGCAGTGAGCATGAATAAAATAAGTAAGTAAGCTCATATAACCAGATAAAAAGTGTAAATTTACACAGTTGTTAAGTGATGACATGTCTCTTCAAACAGCTTAGCAGAACTTGAGCATTATGGCTGGTCTGGATTCATTTATCACTCAGCAAAGGAACACCCTGGCATATGACAGATTCCTCATCCCAAGCCCCTTTTTAACTAGAGACTTGCTTCTAATCTGTCTGCATTAATAGGCTTTGTTTGATGGCATTTCCACATGGTTTTATTTGTTATTTCTCTGATGAGCAGAATAGACAAAGTTTGCAAAGTTACTGCCTGGCACTGTACATGTTCAGACAAATGCATTCCACAAGCTGCCTGACAAAGGAATAAAGGTTTCATCTTCTCCAGTATCACAGAACATGGAAAGAAGTTCTGAGACGTCATACACTGAAAAAAGGGGGAATTAATTATTTGTGTCCTCAGGATCAGAGTAGAGGTGATAGAGATCAGTTAACGGAGGCGAGGATACCTTCCTCATGAAGAAGTACTGCAGGCCCCTGAAATATACACCAGTGAATGCTGATGTAAATAAAATTGTCAACCAAATTCAGTGATGAAAAAAGTGCAAGTTCTAGTACCAGGAGACTCCATCACTAGGTCACTTAATGCTCTGACCAATCACCAACTTCCACCCAACTCAACTCGACAGTTACTCGCTGACATTTCATCTTTCTCTGCTCGTCTAGTTTCTTTGTTTGCGCAGCCAATATTTCTCCTTTTCTTCAGTTGTGTGCACACCTCCACACCTGGGACTCATCCCTCTGCCTCCTCCGCAGTGCCGACCCTGTGTCCTGCTCCTGTTAACTGACAATTTTTTACATGTGTTTAGTTTTCGCAAGGCAAAATCCTGGTTTGAACTAGGACTCTGTTGCTCTCTCTTCAGTTCTAATTCTGTGTTTTTTGGTTTGACAGTGGGTGAATTAGCAGATAAGTTTACCATTGAGGTGCCAGACCATCTTTAAAAGGCTTTGTGTGTGGTGTTAGTATGTAAAGACATGGCAAAAATCCTGTGAAAACTGGTATGAGTATGAATATATTAGCCATTCCTTAGAATATTCCTTCAGTCAATTTAATAAAAAAGCCTCTTAAGGACCGGTGCTTTAAATACATGCAGTTGGTGAGAATATACATGCATTAATATAAGAAATATACTAGAACCCATTTAATATAGCCTTTAGGAACTAGTTCTATGTTTTCTAGGTAGGAAGAGAGTTCTATGTTTTCTAATGTATTAATACTCCTTTGAACACCTTGTCTGAAATGCTTGCGGATGTTATGCTCTGCCATTTTTGCAAAGAGCAAGTAAACAATCAACTGACTTCTATTTTTCCTCCCTGTAAAAAAAATGTTTCGAAATACCAGAAGTAGTACTTTAAAACAAGGATAAAACCTGTTGTTGTTGTACCCATCTGACATTGGGAAGGCTGGGAATACGGAGAACTGTTTTAAGAGACCGCCTCTGTTGAAGCAGTGACGACTGATTTTTAGAGGTGGATGGAATAGAGCTGGCTTCACTGCAGGACTCAAATATCAGTTGTTAGTTATGAGTTATGAATGCCAGCATAGCCCACAGCAGACACAGGCAAACAATCTAGTATGTACTGCTACAACACACCTAATTAAGCATGTATATTGATGTACAATAAATTACATGTAGGTTGGAGGGAAGACTCAAGGAAAGGCAAAAATGGCTCACAGAATGTTTGTAATCTCAGATCTTTGCTCTCTATATCAGGTTTTAAATTATCTCTTTGAGGACCCCTAAAGACTCCATATTCTGGATATTCAAATTACGCTGTTTTCATGTTCACAATGCACATAGTACATAAGAGCAGCATGATGGAAAGATTTTGTCTCCTGTTATGTACACTGTGAGCATAGTGTACATAGTGAGCATAGTGATTTATAGTCATGTCTTTCTGATTAAAACATTTCTCACTCAAACAAAATAAAAATCCATAAACGTTAAGCTTTGCTAGGTCATGTTCATAACATATACAAGTTACATACAGTGATAAATAGATTAAACAGCAAAAATGGCAGCCACTTTTAGGCCTGTGGAAAGACGTTAATGGCTACTTATAGGGGCAAAAACACTACATCACAATATTTAAAGACATTTTCACAATACATTATATTTATCACAATATTTTTGACACAAAGACAAAATGTACCAGTAGTAGCAGATTTTAAAAACTGCCATCTAAATACAATTCCAAATACAATCCCCCACATTCAATGATTCTTTTCATTTCATCTAATAAAACTAGTAATGAAACATGCAGCTGGTCGGTGTAAATATTTCTAAGCATGCAATAAATTAAACACTGACAATATGCATGATATGCTTAGAAAAAACATGTAGTGTATCAGGATAACACAATACATCATGATACCGTCATATAATGATATTGTCATGTTGTCTACCCATTTATGCAGCTGGCTAAGTGTTTGGGCTAGCTAGGCTGATCTTGTCATGAATAGGTCAGCTCCTTCCTTTAAACTTTAGACTAGATTACACAACAACATTTTACTCATCAAGTCAAATACTGTAAAGTATGTTAAGGTAGTTTTGCAGGTGAACAAAAAAAAAACAGTCCACATAACGGCCTGAAAGCCACTGAAAAGTACAGGGAAAAAAACAGCAGCAACATTTAATTCTGTTGAATAGGCTGCAACTAGTAAACTGGTTGTTGCTTGTACAGTGAATCATTAATTACAGCAAACACTCTGCTGCTTTATGCAGCAGTTACAGGGGTGGGAGGCGACAATGGCACAAATCTCTGCAGGATTCTTAAAAAGAGTCCTTGCAGTGAGTAATGTGTGTGTGTGTGCGTATGTGTGTCTTTGTGATCTATTTCTAGCCTCTCAGTGCAGTGAAACTGCTATTTTGCGCATTCTGACTCACAAGGACATACATTAATATTTCAACATAACTGTTATAGCCCAAATAATATACAGAATCCCAGTATCATCCCAATCAGAACAGCAGCCTCACAGGAACAGGCCTAACCTCATACATGCTTAGGACTGTTGGTACAATGTCAAATGGTTTCCATTACTTACTGCATTGGTTAGTGCATATTCTCAACCCCCACCCAGCCTCAAAACATGGTCCAGACATAACTATAAATATCAACTCATATCCAAAACCGGGGCCACCCAGCCCTCAGCCTTTAGGATGGAAAGCATGGCAACATTTAGCTTCTATTTTAATAAAAGACTTCAAATATCAATCGTGTGGCTAATCCAGGAAGCAGCTGCAGCCTAATAGACCCTCTCTACTCCTTGATTAGTATAAATCAGAGCCTTGGTCTTGGCTGCCTTTTTTCAGCATGACATCTTTGTGATCTTGGATACAGAATCTCAATATACAATGAATGCAATACAATTCTTTTCTGGACAGGTCACACAACTCCTAAGTGTTTTTAGCAGATGTGTAGGAGCAATTTGGCAATGTGATATTTGTAACGGTGTAATCAGACTGGTTTAGTTAGGCGAAGTGCAGCACATTCTGCATTTAGAATGTTTTACAGTATCAGAGTATTTAGAGTATCTGAATAGTAGTTTTTAAGAACCTGTTGCTACTGATGTATTTAGTCTGTGATTACATGTATTGAGGTGTTTTGCCTTTAAATATCATTAAATAGTATTTTTACCATACCGTACAGTCCTAGGTTTGCTCAAAAAAATTAATTACAACATCAATTTTATAAAATAAACAGTGCCTTTTGTAACATGGCAAATTAAGAGACTGCTTAAACAGATATGCTTAAGCTTATTTTTTTTTCACCAATAGCAAACTACTACTAGCTCTGCTGATAATTAAAAAAAATTGCTTCAAAAAATACTATCTTAGTGTGACCTGAATGATGTGGTAATGTGACCGAATGCACACACAGAAAAGTACAGATGATCTTTAAGAGAAAAATAATTCTGTAGAAGTGAAACAACTTGGCCACAAAACTTTGAAAATTAGTATTTTTAGTAATGCCAGTTACTTTATATTTAACTATAAACACAGCTAAACAAACAAAATAAAATAGTATTTATGGCATATGCAAAATTTACCCTAC
Organism: Salminus brasiliensis; assembly: GCF_030463535.1. Lineage (NCBI taxonomy): Eukaryota > Metazoa > Chordata > Actinopteri > Characiformes > Bryconidae > Salminus > Salminus brasiliensis. The sequence goes on from NC_132878.1 coordinate 40,103,267, forward strand.
TAAGTATAAAGTAACACCAATCTTTGGATGTCACTGCTTGCAAATTTCAGTCCCTTTCTATTTGTAATTATTGTGTCATGTTTTTAGATTTTTCAGAAATAATACTCTCTTAGCCTGTTTACACCTAGGATTAACATGCGTTTTTGGTGATCAGATTTCAATTGGCATAAAAAGCCAGGTGTAAGCACCCCTGAGACACACTCAATTCACAACTGGAAGTGGTCAGAGATGGATCTTTTCCACATTTAATACATGAAAACAATGTGTTTTCTGTGATTGAATATTGCCAGGCAAGTGGAAATACATCTGTTAGGAAACAAAGCATTAATGTCAGTATTTTGTTCATTCTGTTTGTATATGTGTACATGCTCAAGGTTGTGTTTATTTACCAGTAGATTATGGCAGCATCACAGACCAAGTTTCGTGATGGTTTAAATAGTCCCTCGCATTATCTTACGGCAATGTGAGAACCACCTATTGTTACACTATGTTGCAGAACCATCACTGTCTCTCTAAACTGTTCACAGTCTCCCAGAGTAGGGCAATTTGTTTACGGTTTAAAGAAACCGTTATTTACGGGAGCATAAACAGAATCTGGGCACTCCAAATAATATCTGGAGACAAAATACATGTTAAAGGCAGGTGTAAACAGGCTCTATGATCCCAAACCGGCAACACACCCAGTTACATGACAGAAAACTAATCACAGCAGACATGGATACCTACTTTGCAGTGCAGGCTGAAATAAGTGATAGATAATAAGCAGATCTATGAAGTAACTAAGAATGAACAACTTGTTGAGGCTAACACTGATTTCAATAGGTTTAGAATGAATAAAAGTATAAGTATAACGCTGGATCACTAATCACTACTAGATATACTAAATCAGCCATGATCATTCTTGTTTAAGTATTTAATTAATAAAGCCACATTCTGTCCACATAATTAGGGGCATTTTTAGTATAATCAAAAACATCCAATCTTCTGGGTGTGGAGTGGGGTTTAATATACTATCCACACTTTTATCTACATATTCATCCTTTTAAACGAGTGTGGTAATACGCCTCAAAGTAAAGAAATACAGTAACTGGTAATTACATCATAGAGAATCTCTGTTTCCCTGCTTCCCTGGCATATAATGCCAAACATGTCACAGAGAGCTGATACCTACATGTATGCAGGTCACAGGCTGCTGTTATACAGAGTTTTCAAACCAGGCTCACAAAGGGCACAGGCCTTATGTAAGAGAGCTGAAGAGGCAGGGGGAGAGTATGGTGATGACATAAGCTTGTGCAGCGAGTGGGAGGCATTCAGCCCTCTGGCTAAGGCATTCCGCACCACTGGAAACAGGTACAGGGTAACAGAGATGGTACAAGTTTGCGTCATTCACTGCACAGCGGGAGCAGAGGAGTGGGGAAAAAAGCTAATGTACAGGGTAAATGCTCCGAAATGCATGACATCTTCAGCTTATCCAGACAATTATGTGAACCACCTTCAATTACAAATGAGCTGTAGCTAAAATTAGAAGCTTTAAAAAAGCAAGCGTTTCAAAAGAGCATCAAATAAATCCCCCTGTGTATTTGTTATTTAACAGCATGATGAGTCAATAAAGGAATGAAACTGGAATGTTAATGTCTCTCTGGAAGGACGTGCCTAAAATTTTCCCCTCCTCATTCTCCATAAATGTCAATCAGAAAGGTAACCATCCGATTTATCTCCAAAAAGAGTGTCACATTGATGAGATACAGTTTCAGCTTTTCTCTCTGAACTTCAGCCAACCTAGTGACTGGTTAACAGCCAAACACACACAGTCGTGAGCACACATACATACACACACAGCTATGGTATAGTATGTTGGTCCAAAGGAAAGAAGCCATATAGAACAAAAAGGCCAAATTGTAGGAACACCTATTGAGGTGTGGTTTTCAACTCTGTCCTTCTTAAAGAAACACTCTACCACCCTCCATTTTGCCCACCCTCCTTCACATTCCATTAATAGCCAACCTCAAGTGCCATTAATGGCAAACTTTCCAAGGGTGATGCATTTTTAAAAGCTTCTCTGGTTCAGCAGAGAATGTAACAGCATTAGAGCCATGGTGCAGCGAGTAGATCCATGACGGTGCCTCTTATGGACAAACAAAAGAAGGCCCTCTCTCTTTCTACTGTAGAGTATTGGAGTTTAGTTGGTATAATCATATACAGGTACAATGATATACAGGTCTCAGGACACATTATGTATTAGGGTTTCTGCCCCTAATTTTCATAGAAGACAATAACTTTTGTTAGTCTACGAAAGAACAGTTTGTCTTTGTCAGTAGGTTGAGCAGGTTTGCTTTAAATCAGACAGAAGCGAAATCAGTCTGGGGTCCTTGGGGGACCGTGATGAGTGTTTGTGCTGTTTTTGATGCGTCTAAAATATGCAGCGATATTATTGTCATTACATTATCATTATTCGATATCCAACCCTATACAGAACACACAGCACAACCATACTTTCATATAAAAGAAAGCAAACTAAAAGAATGTAACTTCTTAGTTCACTATTGCAACCTGTACCACAAAATGGCCTTTCACTCTAATGTCATTTGTTAAAGTCATTTTTCAAACTGTTAATGCTAATGTTCAAACTTTATGATGCAGAGAACAAAAACAAATGGTAAGCAAATCAATGTAAGAAAATGCCACTTTAGACTGACTTCCAGTGATCATTCCTGAGGTTTTGTTTCTCATGGGGATGGTATGTTAATATGTGGAAAGTACTGTGGGTCTTCGAAAACTGTTCAAACATCCCCGTGTAAACAGGCACAATTTTATTTATTTAATTAATTCAAATTTTACTAAATGATTAGTAAGTACTATTTACTATAAATATGCAAATTACTGCTGACTTTTTTCATTTTGTTGAAAAACAAATGTAGCACAAAGTGTCTTGAGAAGAATTTAGTAGTGGGCAGACCAAAAGGCCACAATTGTGTATAGGTTTAAATCACAGTATATTCATGGATGTTCTTTTTCAAAGAAAGACCACATATTTATTTAAAAGATTTCTGGAATGTTCCTTCACTTTTAATAAGAACCATATTCATCAACTGAAGTGAATATAAAATCTATATTTAAGCTACATGCTTTTAAATAAAACTGATTAGATTTACATGTTAATTTGGTTTTACTTGTTTATTTGAGTTCATGTCCAAATTTCCCCAAAAGTAATTTGTTCTGCATGTACATTCAATACACTCATGCCTATATCAACAACAGGTCAACACAGGTTGTATTTGATAAATATTCTTGTTTAGCATTTCTGCTAACCATAGCAGGCATCACGCAATGTGAGGAAAAGCATGACAAGTGGACCAGTGTCCATGCTATTACTACTGGAACTGTAAATTAGGGATGTCCCAAACCATGTACCTTAATGTACCTTAATGTTGAGTGTATTTTATACAATTCGAACTGTTGCTACTACCAAGAGAACCTCGTGTGAGAGTTTGTGCCTGTGTGTTCCAAGAGTAAAATATCTAGTGAAAGAGATATGTATTAGATGATACAGCTTGACTGAGTTGCAATGTGCAATGTGACAGACTACTCAATTAAACTCAGCTCAGGGTTGCAGATGAAGCGTTGAGGTCAACTAGGTAAAATAGGTGGTTGAGTAAATAGTTCCAATAATTTATAATTATGCTGTGTTCCTAGCGAAAATAGGAATCCAGGCCTAGACCACTAATGAGCCAGCTGAGGGTGAAGGAGAAAAGGAAAAACTCCTTAGGAATTAGGAAGAAACCTTGAGAGGATCTAAGGCTCTGTTGGGGAGCCCATCCTCCTTTGCTTTGGGCTTATAAACATGTTAGTTATGGCAGTATTACTACAGTTACTGTATGACTACAGATGGTGGCTCAGTTACACAAGTAAGGAGAAACTGTTGTTGTGATTGAGATCTTAAAAGAGAACAAAATAAAACCAGATGCAGTCCCAGCAGTCCAAATAGGGCAAGGGTGTGAGCCCAGCAGCACTGAAAAGGTCTGTGAGCAGCAAAGCAGGCAGCATGACGGCCACAGGAAGTCGCAGGGTCCAGGGTAAAAGCTGAATCATGTAACCTGACGGTCCAGTAAAGGTGAGGAGGAGCCTGTCTGGGAGGGAGGGGTGCACGGTGCAGGGAAGTCCCAAAGGGCAACAACAGAGGCACCTTTTCCTCTTTTGTTATTTTAAAATGTTCCGCATGGTTTAGGCGATACGTGGCCATGTGTAGCACATGCAGGAATCACAAAAATTATGCTGTGAAAAAGTATGCTGTGTTTTGTTTACAGCACATTGAAGATGGCAAATGAGGCTACCGACTCATCCATAACAATGTCATCAAAACACCCACTGTGAATACTCAAGAAAATTATTTGCTCTGCTCACATTGGACATTATCTGGACCCTGTACTAGAGGACTGGTAGGATAAATCCTATGTTACAGTGCATGTATGAAAAGGGCTTGTGAAATAAACAAATACCACTTATCCTTGATCAATGAGATTAATGGCACCAATATGAGATGATTCAAGAGGGGGACCAGTTTTTCTTAAAACAACATCTAAGCTTTAATGCAAAGAAATGTGATATTTAAGATTCAAGATCAAATCTGTGTTTTCTGCTCATATTTAATCAGTCAGATACTATTAGAGGATATCAGGTATCAGATTATCCTCTTTCAGTGACCACCAAAGAGGAATAATTCTGGAGTGTTTTCTTACGCTGCACTGAATATGATGACAAGGGAAGCTTATGATACAGCAGAGTTGTTGGCCAGAATTGGAGACAGCTGGTGACAACATTATTGCAGTAGCCAGCAATGTCATTCCCATTTCATCATGCCTTACAGATTTTCCCAACCCTGCCAGAGAGCAAAGGTATTTTTAGAACGCCTGTGATAGTATACTTGTTTATAAGCAGGGGCTACACATTGACTTGGCTATTCAGGGAGAGAATATATCAGGGCCTATTAAATTGATTAAAATTCAAAGGCTGAACAAGCATCACCTCACCAAGAGGTGCCAAATGCAATCAAATGTCCTGACACCACTGCTAATCAGGGATGAAGGCACAGTGCTTGCGCTCCTTTGGACAAACCTAGCCTCAGTGATCAATTAGAAAAGCTGGGGCACATGGAAGCTCACCCTGCTCATTCAGGAGTGGAGGCATAAAACAGAGAATAGCTGCAGTCCATTCTGTCTGGCTGTCACTTCTTATTAGGCTTTGCAAAACTGGAACACTTAGACATTTGGTTGCTCTCTGGATGTTTAGCAAATCCAATCATTGATCTCTAGTGCTTTATCGCTTTATGGACATGGATGGCCATGGCTCTTCTGATTACTCTGCACTGAGGGATTTGCGAGACACAGAGGACTGGGGCAATGTGAAGTAAAATGCACAAAATCCATGGGATAAAAATGGATAAACCCGGTCCACACACATCTGCTGCATGGGTACTTTAATGCATGGTTTGGTTTCTGTCACCTCATGAATCCAGTCAAGATCATTTTTCACTGATGTCTGATTTGCTCATCAAAAAGCAGTGGCACAATTAACCGCAATAGGTCTACATCTTAGGAGTCCTTAATGTCACTTTAAACTCATTTTTAATATTTTGTCTTTGCTTTATTTACATATAGTACAACTGTACATATGGTGTTGTTCATCTGATAAAGGAAAAACACTGTTTTTAAGTAATTAAGTCAGAAAGTAGGGTGTTGAGCCACCGTGGCCTGCCAAATTAGCTTCAGTACGTCAGTATCTGGATTAAGAAACTCTGGAATCGTACTAGAGTAATGAAAAATGATCTTCCAAAACATGCTCCTATTAAGTTTTCAGACAGCGCTGTCTGTCACCCTGACTGGATTTTCCTAGTTATACCTTGGTTTCTGTGTTTGTGACCCTTGGTGTTTTCTTGGTGTATTGTTAGCCTGTTATGATTTGGTTTTAATAAAAAATCCTCCCCTTTGGCCTCCAGGTAATACCATCTGGCTACTCAGCAGAACAGACAGACTTAGACCATCACACAATCAGTTTCCTACACGTTTTCTACACTGGACAAACCAGGGCTGATGATGCAGTACGTAGAGGTAAGCTTCAGGTAATGCAAAGTTCTATTCAGAATAGGAGACCCAAAGACTTTAAAGCCTTTTGAAAAACACTCTAGGATTATAGAACTTAGTAAATGTTGTTATATAGAATACTTTAATGTCAACATATAAAAAGTGCAAAGTTATTTTTCAGTAAAACACTAGCAGAAACCAGGGCAGCCAGGGCTGATTCGTAGATACAAAGATGCCCAAAAAAAGATCTTGTAACTACTAAAAAGATAAGACAATCACCACTAAAAACATCACAAACTTAAGAAATGACCCTCTTAATGCCAGGAAATACCCAAATAGCAGAACTGGCTTCCAGGCATGTGTCCAAAGTATAGAAACTATTTTAAACTAGAGAGCACAGTTCCTACAGAAACTGTGAGCGTGTTGCGGTTGAAGCAAAGCTTCTAAAAATTGGTCAGATGTAAAAGACTTGTTTTGTGGGTGTTTGATACACGTCAACCAAGCACTTCAACAATGCACAATGTATGAGTGTCTGAATGAGAGGTATCCATTGTAAATCATCTGTGGAAGTTTGATTTGAATATGTCAAAAGTTCAACCATTTTCATACAAACACTCAATTCAAAAATATTTCTCAAATTGCCCAAGTGATGGATCTATTCAGATAAGCACACTTTGCATGTCAATCTGATGATTTAGCATAAAAATGCTAGATTTACAGTTATGAGATGGATCATGAACTGGAGGGTTCCTGGGCGGTTGCTAAGGTGTTCTTATGCAGTTGATAAGGTGGTTGCTATGCTGTATTGCACAACACACTGTAATTACAACCTTGCTCCTAAGTGCAAGCCCACTGGACTGATCTCATAAATAAGGAGCGAGATATTTGAATATGCACCTTTGAGGCAAATTTCAAACCTGATGTGGCCTACATTGATAATTGGAATGGAAAGACCTAATTCTACACAACTGTGCCGCAGAGCTAAATAATTGCTTTCTCGTTGGAGCATTCTAGCATTCCTATAAATCAAACAGAAATTGCAGCAATCTGTCTATGATATGTTCATTCTGAAAATATCTATAATTATGACGAGGCGATATTGAGTAAATGCAATGTTGTCAAATTGAAGTAAAACTGCCCTAATTAGACTGGGACAAAAGTTGCATCTGTAGTTGCATCAGCTGCTTTCTACAGATGTGCGAGTGTAAATATAGCTTGACCTTACCTTGCCCTCCTGCTCCTCAAAAACAGACTGGTCCACATTGCAAGCGAACAGGGAGGTAGGGAGGTCATTGAAGTCAGTGATCTGATGGAAACTGTCTCCCAGTGAGGTCTCTCCCACGGTGGACTGCAGGACCACCAGCTCTTCTCCCCCAAGGAGGTAGACCCGCCGGAAAAACAGAGGACCACAGGCAAATAAATGCTCTCCCTTCATGGCTGAAGGAATAAAGAAATGACAGATGAGCATTGCCTCTATTTATTATTTCCTTATTTTCTTATTATTATCTTCTTCTTCTTATTATTATTATTATTATTATTATCTTAAAATGTTGTCATGTTTCCTTTCTTGCCCCTAATGGACACTGCACAGATTTAGAGGGGTCGTTCGCTAGTTGATGGAAACTTTAGCAGTTTTGGCAACATCTGCAAACACTCATCTCAGCGGGAGACATCGGCCTTCTAAATCCAGTGAAACATAACCTTGTGCGAAGTAACTTATTAATGTTTTGACACGGCAAAGACGTAGGAAAATTCTAATAATTTCCATTTGCGTTACTTTGCTCCTCCGCAGAGCTGGAGGATCTCTTTCTTGCAGCTGTTTTAAGCCTCTTTGCCTTTTTTTTACCTGTTTTACTGTAACTATTCAGGTCTGCTCAAATCAACATGACGTACCTACCATGAACAGTCATGTGTCTGTAACCTTTTGGGAGGTGAAAGAGCTCAGTAGGAGTCTTTTTTTTGTCACTAAGGAAGTAGAGTGAGTTGAAAACAGACAGTGTCAAGGCAGAAGCCCGTCTGACAGGGGAGGAGTGGAAATGGAACAATTTCCTCTTGGAACCCCAGTGGGCTGATGTTAACTTGTGCTACAGGGTACTAATGAACTGCAAGAACATTAAGTGATAGGCTTAAGGCAAATACGGGGGTCCTTACAGCCCATCCCGGTGCCACGTAGGGGGTCTCGAACTGACCCACATGCCTGTTTTGTGAACTAGCTAGTGCTGACACCGGCAACACACACACACTGTTAAACCTCCTGCAGCTATTTCGGGATCAATAGCTCCATCACCAGCCACATACACACCCACACATTTCCAGTCTCACTCTAGCTATAGATAGAGGCTGAAGCTGTCTGGCTCGTTCTTGCCCTGTGTAAACGATGCTAAAAATAGCCCGAGGACTAATGAAATGCAGAGATCGCTAGGCACTTGATTAAAGTGTTCCAGACGGGGCCCTATTTCATTTGCAATATCAGCACGACCTTGTTCTCAGGCAACAGTGTTTATCAGCCCAACATGAATACTGACATGTCACAGCCACTCTATTTATAGAAGGCATAGGCTGAGACCGGACATCCATATTTTGCCATTTCAGTACTGGTCCACAGAATGGTCCACAAAGGATTCCTTCCACACTGGTAATTGTGCCAATACATTATCCAAAGACAAATCTATCATTTAAATGGCCTCTCACAAAAAAAACCCGAACTATTTTCAATAGCAGGCAAGACAACTAATTTGGCTGATCCTGGGGTAGTTTTAAAGCTTGCTTTGCTTTCTATTGGGCATCCGGGTCACGGCAAACCCTACTGCAGCACATGCACTTCAGGCTGGTGGGTACATTGATGTCCATGGATCAAAGTGTCTGAGCAGTGGTGGCTCAGCGGTTAGAGCGCCGGGCTATCGATAACAGGGCAGTGGTGGCTCAGCGGTTAGAGCGCCTGGCTATTGATAACAGGGTTGTGGGTTCGAGTCCCGGGCTCGGCAAGCTGCCACTGTTGGGCCCTTGAGCAAGGCCCTTTACCCTCTCTGCTCCCCGGACGCTGGAGCTGGCTTCCCACCGCTCTGGGTGTGTGTATGTACTCACTGCCCCTAGTTCACTAGTGTGTGTGTGTGTGTGTGTGTGTGTGTGTGTGTGTGTGTGTGTTCACTACCACAGATGGGTTAAATGCGGAGGACACATTTTGCATTTTCGAATACGTGCACCTTTACCTTTAATGGTTAACACTGAAGACCAGGGATGGGCAAGATCATCAAACCATTAGGATCCAACACTGCAATATCCAGAAGAACACGAACCATAACTGGCCACCAGCAACCGGAAGACAAAACATAAAGGGTTGGTGGACTGCAAAAATATTATGATGACAGCCTATGTCTCAATGCTGCTCATTCACAAAAATCCTACCCACTAAGCAACCCGAATGGAAGGTGAGGCAGCCAATCAGAGACGAGTCTGCTGCAACCTGTTTGCTGCATCTGTACTTGACTCATCCACTGGAGGAGCGGCTCTCTATCGTCACCGTCTGACATAGCCAGTTCCCTTCTCCCCCAGACACATACAAGTACATGCCGTCGACGAAAGCCAGTTTTCCCTTGCATTCATGGACATCCATGTACCCACCAGCCTGAGGGGAAGACGCCTTTAGGGTGCTGCCATTGAAACAATCCGTCAGGTGCAATGTGTTGGTCAAGGTCAGGCCTGCTGCTCTGAAAAGTAGGCTAGCGTTACACATGACGCCCCTCACTTCGAGCTTACGACCCAGCAGCGGCTTCACGAACCATTTCACCTCACTGAGAGGAGTTTTGCGTGCATCTCCGTGGAGCAGTTCACCGCTCCTAGGTCTAGCTGTGACTTTCTAAAAAAACAGAAAGTCGCCGCGAAAAGTCTCCGGAGACGGTTTTTGTGTGTGTGTGTGTGTGTGTGTAAGAGAGAGAGAGAGAGAGAGAGAGAGAGAGAGAGAGAGAGAGAGAGAGAGGCTGCATGTAATGAAGCAAACGGTCGTGTGTATCTACCTGAGCGGGCTGTGTCTGGCTGTCCGGTGTGGGTCCTCAACGACGGCTCGGCCCCCTTTCCTCTTCCCTCAGTGAATCAGCCGGGCGATTCCAGCTGCGTCTCGCTAATCTCCTGACGTGAGACACGGACAGCTCGCCTCGCCAATGGACGGCCTCAGATGTTTGCGTTGGCCAGTAATGAAACGCGGGGAGGAGGGAGCATCCTTTCAGCAATGGGTTCCTCAAAGCGAGGGCTGAACAAAATACACACACACACACACACACACAAACGACCAAGTGACGAGCATTAATGCACGAATATTCGTGAGCGAGTCGTTCTATTAAACCGAGTCGTTTCGAACAGTCGATCGAATCGATTAAAAAATCACTGGCAGTGAACTGTAAATACATTGCGCCTCATTCTAATGTTTGACTAACAAGGTGTTAAATGTATGAAAATGTTCACATGCTGCGAATAAGTGTATATAACTAAAATACTTCATAGTTGTAAAATTAGATATGATGCTACCTCCTGGGAAATGCATCCCCTCTTAAACCCTGGCTACATTAGTATTTTATTCATGATACATATTATATATTGACTCCAAATGTCCATACCAAAACATTATATCATAGTTGTGTCTACAGAAAGTAAGTAATAGGGTAATGCCTTCTAAGGCAGTCCGCTAGTCAGGAAATGCATCTTGACATAACGTTCTTTCCGTAGACACAACTGTACACAACTTTCTGAAATGTTTTTGGTAATAGACATTTAGAGATTTAGAGTGGATATACAATACCTTTAAGTATCATGACTCTAATAGTAATGTAGCTAGATTTAAAGGGGGGGGGGGTTAGGACTTCTGAAACCAAGCCTGGGTGGACTTTGAGGTATGCTTGGGATAACTGTCCTGTTGCAAGGTCCAATGACGCCCAAGCTTCAGCTTCCCCTGCTGAAAAGAGGTTCTCACAGTCGCCTGACTTGAACCCCACAGAGGATCTTTGGTGGAATTTTAAGAAGGTCACGCTTGTGATGAAGGGTTTGAATGTTTTGAGGCTGCAGTGGTTCATTAAAAGTATCAGTGTGTGTTGAAAGTAGTTGAAATGTTTAAATTAGACATGTTAAAAAATCTAATTCTAAATTCTTATTTGCAATGGAGGTTGAATAATTTTGACTGCATCTGTATACACACAAACACACACACACACACACACACACACACACACACACACACACACACACACATTATACCTTGATATGCCCCTCGGCTCCAAAGTTTTAATACAATAAAGACATTGCACCATAACGTTTGGAACATATCTATGAAAAGGGAACACTAGATGTCCAAATGTTTGTGGACAGGCCTTTTATAATGAATGATGACTGCATTGAGCTACTTTAAATTGAAGTATTTGCTGACACATATGTGCAAACACACACACACACACACACACACACACACACACACAGCTTGTCTAGTACATGTACAGAAGTATTGCCAATAGAATAAGACTCAAACATCCTGACCTCACTAACGCTCTTGTTGCTTAATGCAATCAAATCATCACGGCAATGGTCTTCCAAAAGCTAGTACAATGTTTTCTCTAGACAGAAGAGACTGTTATTCCAACAAAAGCAGGAAAAAACCTTTTTAATTCCATTGATTTCAAAAGAAACAGTGGATGAACAGGTGTCCCAATACTTTTGTCCATATTGTGTACATTAAAACAGCCATGTTTCGTGCATAACTCTTGCTTGCAATGACTGCTTGAACATAACATTTATATCTAAGATCTTAGAAAATTCCAATCTGAGACCCTGTCATAGCACTGAGGCAGCTTTAGTGAAGATAACAAACATTTATTATATATTATGAACCATCAAGATTACTTAGGTCACAGGGTGCTGGTTTCTTACTCGTTTACAAAACTCAGAAAACCTCAGCAGGAGGAAGAGCCTTTTCTTATAAAGCCCCCCAACTCTGGAATAACCTTCCAGATAATGTTCGGGACTCAGACACGGTCTCAATCTTTAAATCTAGGCTGAAACTTATCTGTTTAGTTTAGCTTTGCAGATTCAGGGTTTACGGACACAGGGAATTGTAGTATACTGAGATGCTGGAGCTGGAGCCCTACCGCTTGGATGTGATCTGCCACTACTAGTATTACCACCATTAACATCCATTACTCTCATTACTCTTACCACCACTGCTATGATTATATTATATTATGATTTTTATAATTATTAATTTGCTATATTTTAATTATTTTGCACACATGAGCAGTAGTCTGGGTGATTCAGTTACTTTTATCAATAATTTATAAATAGTTCTCACCAGAGGAGGATGGATGGGTCCCCCTTGCGAGTCTTGGCTCCTCCCAAGGTTTCTTCCAAAGGGAGTTTTTCCTCACCACTGTTCGCCTTTGGCTCCTCACTGGGGGTCTTTTAGGGTCTATGTCTTGTTAATCTCTTGTCCTCAGTCTAATGCCTGACTCTGCAACGCTGCTTTGTGACAATGACAGTTGTAAAAAGCACTATATAAATACATTTGGTTTGATTTGATGTCTGCGATTCATAGACCACCATAGATCACCAAGTCTCTGGAATCTTATCTGGTGTTGCTTTGCAAAGCCTCTATTTACAATGCCACTATCTTAAGCGCCTGCTTGTTGTGGGGTCATGACACCCCCAACATTTCACACATAAGGTGGTCGGTTTTGGATCCTGGGCAGTTCACACTTTACTCTTACCATTACTCTCATACAAGCTAATCTTGGAATTCTGCAGCTCTGTAGTCTGGCCATTCTGGAAGTCTGTTGTATGAATCTTGCAGTGTAGCCTCTATATTTCCTTTCATAACTTCTGTGTAGTCTCTGACAAATACACACCCGCTGTTTTAGATCTGTCGGACGGACAGCTGAAGAATAATGAGTATCCTTCTGTCATCTGCAGCGGGGCCTTCATTGGCCCACCAGTGTGTTCTTTCTTTTTAAAGTTTTTATATTTACATACCTTGTTTCTTTGCAAATCCTCTGCTACTCTGCAATCTCTCACACTGTGTTTGTGCACATGTTCAGTCTAGCGACCAGATTATTATTGTTGCACATTTTTTCTAATAGGAATATATGAGGTGCAAAACTTTGTTCGTTATGTTCACGTCACAATGATACACATACAGCAATAAAGTAATAAAAGTACCAGTAATAAAAAGTATCACTGCTTTTCAGTGGTTAAATTTGAGCACTTCTGTTGTTAGGATCACTACTAGGTCTAATTTATATCACAGTGTATCCATTAGTTGTTCATCATTTTGTTGGGAGGATGAGTTCCCCTTTTGTGTTCTGGTTCCTCTCAAAGTTTCTTTTTCTTCTTACCACTTTCCTTGCCACTTGGTTGCTCACCTGGGCACCAAACCAGGTGCTATAAAAATAAACTTGGTTAAGATACAGATATTGATTATGCAACACAATAGTTGTATAACACAACTGTGTACCAAGTAAATTTACACATTATTAAATACATTTACCCTGTTTGTGTATATATATATATATATATATATATATATATATATATATATATATATATATATATATATATATATATATATTTATATATTAAACATCTGTTGATTTTAGAACTTGTGCACCAATTGTTTTGTTTTCCTAAAGGTATATGTTATATATGATATAGAACACTAATTCTGCTAGAATCACTGAAAGCCCAGCATTGCCATGACATTCATGTTCATGATGAGTGTATCTACATTTTCAACCACATCTTCATGAAGCTGGAAAATCTGATTCAGCTCACAGTTACTAATTAAAATTGATATATAAAATTGATTTTGCTAAATGTAACTGTGAATTAGGCTTTGCCAAAATACTGAGTTGATTAGGTTGTTTACTACTTCTCAATTTGTCATGCATCAAAATGTCTGCTTTGAAAGATTTGATTACTTATGCATCATCACTTGCAAGTGTAATGTTATTTGTAAATGAATTTAAAAGAATTTCTGCAATGTTATAACATGGAGAGAACTATAAAGAGTTGTCCTATCTTGTCTTCAGAGACTAAATAACAAAAGGAATATTCAGGTCAAGGCTTAAATTTCTAAATTTATTCATTTTAATACTAAACACCTAATGTAAAAATCAATGCCAACATCACAACAAAAAAATCACATTCATGAGTTCACAGCAATTTTTTAATCTGAAGGTTGATGCTATATGCTCTATTAAGAAACCAAAAGCAACTGTCCTGGAATGCACATGTGGATAATGTGGCTTTTATCCAAATAAAATTGCACACAGTTTAAGTATTTTAAAATGTGCTAAATCTTTCACAGCTAGCAGTCCACGAAGATGTTGTTTCCCAACCGCCCTCTACTTATGGCTGTACTCCACTGTGCAGGGTCCATTAGGCTGCTGGGTTCCAACCAAATGTAAAGGACTCTAAAAATTATGAATAGGACATGTATATGAGACCCATTCCATTTTCATTCTTAAAGCAGCAGTGGTTACATCTCATGAACATGAACACAGTGGCTACATTAACACAGTGGGAGCTAATAGAAGAAAATATCTATTTTTTTTAATTGAGCTGGACATACATGGTAGAACTGGAGAAAGATGAATGGCAACCATGTCACTGAGCTGTAGTTAGGAACATATTGGCATAAGAACGCATGGAGGTGCTTAAGGTAACATTTTAGTCTGAAACCACTTTTAGTGTTTATTTGCAATGCAGCTTTGGGAATTAACTGACTGTGTCTAGCATCTGTCGTGGTGCAGGTGCAGATTTTCTTACCGGCTTAGGTACTGGATCCAGAATGGTAAATCTGAATTTGTAGAGAATCAGAGTAACAAACAGGTGCAATTCCATTATTGCGTACCACCTGGTAGTAAAAATGAAAGGGAAAAAGGTTACTCTACTTTTAAAGTAGTACTTCAGCAGTTTTAACTGTAAAGTATGGCTTATTACCACAAGTGATAATTTTCCTGGACTTAGAAAAGAACAGAACACCTGTTACATAAAACACATTTAAAAGCCAAAGGGAAGATGTATTGGATTTTATTACTTCAAAAATATTTACTAAATATGATTTAAGATGCAATAAAGGGTCTTTTTGTCAAGAAACTCGTCTTATGGACAATTACACATATTTGGACTACATTTCCATAATGTAATACTGCACCCCCAATAAAATAAAAATATAAATATAACAAAATACAATTTATTTGTGATCTCATGGCACAAGTGAGATCACAACGTGACAATATGCATTCTGTTCTTTGTTTTGAAAGTTTTCCATTTTCGAAGACAAAAGATATGGATCTGTTGAGATACAGCGCAAGACATCAAGCAATGCAGGCAATGTTGTATTCTCTGAAAGGGAGAAAAAGGAGTCATGCTGCTGGAAATAGTCTGTTGGAATAACCTTGAAGCCTGTGAGTCACACTGGGACATTGTGCTGGTGACACAGACAGGCCAATCTCCTAAAATGATCAAAATATAATTGGACTGAAATCACTGGTTCTCTGTCCAGCTCAGTGTATTTATTTATGACAACCCAACAGAGTTGATGATTTCATGAGCCTTCTCTGTGAATCAGCTCATTATAATAATAGGATTCTGTTTATAGCAACCCGGCTTAACTAAGGATGGACCGAATATTGCAGCATTTATTTTAGTAAGTCACTAACACAACATGTCTGACTCGTACACTAATACACAATGTCACATAATGTGCAAAAGCATCCAGACACCCTTACTAATGAGTGAAATCAGCTACTCTTTCATTGTGTGTACTTACACAGTTATTCAGCTGCGCACACACAGCTTGTATAAATAAAAAATGCATAAAAAGTTATTTGCTATGACATGTTCTTAAAAGAGGTTTATTTTAATATGGTGTCATAGATGGCTGCCTTGGTATGTTGCACCTTTCATGTTGTGTGTTTCTTAATTTTGCCAACTGTGTTTAAATTCAGATTACATTAAATGACAACATGTCTTAATAGGAGATTACCAGAAAATTAACAAGTGACACCCTCCTCTCAAAAAGCTTGAGAAGCTCACTAATTAGTTGAATGAGTACTACTGCCGGCGCATAGGACAACCTCCACCTTATCTCCCCTATCTCTGCCCCCTGCTCATTCCTAAATTGGTGAGCAAAGCATCGCAAGGCAGTTTAGGAGACAAAAGGTGAGAAAAGTTATTCAGTTATTCACAAATGACTATATGTCCAAGGACCCATCTGTGAAGATCCTGAAGTTTGCAGACAATGCCACTGTGGTTTGCCTCATAACCAACGCATCTGCCTACAGAAAGGAAGTTAAGCAGCTGGTCCTGGAAGTCCTGGTGCGGCAGCAATCACCTGCTGCAAAATGCACGAAAAGACTGCAGAGATGATAGTGGATGGTAGAAATGATACTGAGTAGCACCTGAACTGTTCCACTATTGCTACATGTTATAGAACATGAGCCTAAGGTCAGCAAAGGTCAATGTCAAATGTTGAAAAGAGGGGTATAAAGCCCATCAGCACTGGGCTGTGAAGCAGTGGATCTGCATTCGTGGAACTGTATCAGAGTGATAGGGCATCATCCAATAACTTTGGGATCAGCTGTAGGACTAAGTGAACGCAATCAAACCTTCTGTTCCAACTTGTTAATTGTAAAGACGTCCTGAAAAGAGGAAGCTGTTAAAAAGGATGGCAAACTAACTACCAATCCCCTTGCTTTCAGAAGAAACATTGAATGAGCAGGTGTCTACAAACTTTTGGACATACAGTGTATGAGAGAGCATGGTCAGTACATACTTGTGATGGGATTTTCCCAACTCTCCCTTGAGAGTAAACATCTATGCCCAACTAAAACATACTATTTCTATCAGACCTAGTGAGACAGTTTGTGTGTGTGTGAGCTGGGAAAAAAAAGGTTTGCTGCTCTGTGTCTGTGCCTTTGATGTGCCGGTGCAGCTGGGAATGTGCTCTTGCTCTTGATCTGGCTCTACGAGCGTCACACTGCCCCAGGCCCCGTGCTCTCCTGGGGCATCCTGATGTCATCTGCTGGGCCGGAGGGACCCATGCATTGACATTTAGCTGGCACAATGACAATGCAATTCAAATTCCTGTACTAGTGTCTCAGTATTTCACTACAATTAAGGGGTTTTTGCACAGTTTTGGAGTTATTCAATACACAATATTATCACCATGTTTTAGAGCAGAGAATTTAGCAAGCTGTACTGGATCCTGGCCCTCAGTTCCCCACCTCTGAGTTAAATACAGATCATCCAACATCAGTAGCTGGCTTCACTAATGGTCTTCTGGCTAAATGCAATCACACCTTTTACAGCCATGTTTAGTCCTCTGGTTTTGTACACCTTGAAAGAAGCTGGGACTTCAGCGCTGAGTGTGTTGAATTTAAAGGTAGCTTCCATAAGAGACACAGTAAGAAGAATTTACCCCCCTGTATGTGAGTATTGCACCCATGTCTCATGGCTGTTATAGAGAACTGATGACCCAGCAGCTCTTTAGGAATGACAGGAGTGTCTAGCTTCTACTGTTCACTAAGGATAGAGAAACCTAGCCAGAGAGCTTTCTCTGCCACCATTGGCAGTTCATAAGGTCTGAGACTACATACTGTATAACAATTTAGAACAACTGTAATATGTAGAATAACGTACACACACACACTATATGGATTAAAGTATCTAGCTGATGCCCTAAATTAAGCATGGTGCCATTAGGAATATGTTTATCTGCTCCAAAGAGTCCTATTCTATTTATCTACAGTTACTAGACAAGCTATGTGTGTGCACATTTGCACATCTGTACCATCAATGGGTGCAACTTAAAGGAGCTGAATGCATTCATTAGAAGGGGTGTCCATAAACATTTGGATATACAGCATATTTTTACACATAAGTGTATTTAAAGCAAGCTTCACTTTAAGTCAAATATATAAATAGCAGATTCAAATACAAGTGAAATGTAGACACTGTTTGCATGAATGTCCTATTTTTTTTGCTTTTTGGGTCATCTGTTATCCAAAGCTTAAAGCCATGGACATTTCTTGCTGCAGAGCAAGCAGGGAAATATTCGATCCACCAGTTGCATTTGGCAACCAAAACCAAACTGTGCAATTTCATTTGCTCAGTTTTCTGAATCAGGAATAAGGTGTCTTATCAAAAAATACAATAGTATTACTATATGAAACATGCACTCTTGAAGCACACTCACTCCTCACTCCTCCTCACTCAAGTACACAAGTAACCTAGTGTTCTCCTTCATCATTCATTCATCATCATCTCACTACGGGACAGATGTAGCCAACACCCATACTGCATGCTTTCTGAACTAGTCTGAATCAGATGCAGAGCAAAAAAATCCTGGGTAGAGGGAACAAGACGGTCCAAGCCCATAGAGCCATCAAATAAAATAAAAAAACCCTGGCTGCAAAAGAATGGGGGCTCCCCCAAAGCCCACCAGCCACCCTAGTAATAAAAAAAATAGTTCCAGGAGTGTAGACCAAAAGGACTGTCTCTTGAAACACACAAGGAATGGAGCTGTCCATCATCCAATAAGACAAGCATTAGGATGACATGGGTGAACCTTTGTGAGAGGAAGCCTTCCATGGTTGGTCACACGGGGGGTGTTTTCCATAGAAGCTAAATAAATGTTGAAAGAGAACCAGGTCTGCTAGAGGAACCACAACCACCACCACTCCACAACTGTGCCGGACCTCCATAATTGCATCTCTTACCAAGGATCAACTTGACCATGCAATGTTATTTATTCTGCAAATTTTTGCAATGTGTACTTATATCTCTATCTTACATATTACCTTTTTAGCAATACAATGATAAACATTGGCTTTGTCGTTGCAGGGTATTTGGGACCTGCATATACATGTACATGTACAATATAGTGAGAGGTATCACCATATGCAGCTGTAACTTGTTTCATGTTTCCTGACACTGTATTAAAAAGCACAAGGCTGCCTTTATTGTTACTTTGTTTTAGATAGTTGTAAAGGTAGGAAAAATACGGAATCCATTGGTACTGGAGCTGTATATTTCATTTTCGTTTTGTTTCTAACCTTCCTGGGCATTGATATTTGCCTCCGCCGAATGCCACAAAGCCTTCCAAGAAGAAATTCTTTGCTAAATCTGCCTTCTCCCATCGTTCCTGTGGGAAGAAATGTTTCATTAAAAATAATCCACTCTGACAAAAGAAAGTCCAACTTGCACACATCGACCAACATGCACATACACTGTGTATTTTTTCCTTCAACTGTGGTATTATAAAGGTATAATGATCTATGACATTAGGCATTGATAATTATGCACACAGATAATTATTTATTCCGTCATTTCCACTTAGAACAGATTTGTTGAAGGATATAGCTATTTAATATTAACTAATGATTTTATTAGGGCGTTTATGAAGGTATTGCTACATTAACTGCAGTAGTAGCAATAGTAGTAGTAGTAGTAGCAAGTGTTTTTCTCGTGTAAGAATTACTCACAGGTTTGAAGTCTTCTGGATCTGGAAAGTATTTAGGCTCTCGGTGAGCCCAGTAAGGAGACAACATCAATAAGTCACCTTGAGGAACGATGTAGTTCTGAAAGATAATAGTGCACACATCATGGAGGTGGAATCTGGTTATGTGTATTAATGAAAGAGAGAGAATGCTGCAGTGTGACCGTTTAGCAACAACATCATTAATACGTGCAACTATCATACAGTGTCGTCCAGTCATTGCTCGGACACCGTGTGCACAAACTCCAACGCATGTTTCCAGGCGATGCTATTGTTTTCAGGTAAGGGCAAGCATTTTACATTTTACAGCACATGGAATTCAAGTTTGTAATGCAGGGTTCTAAAAAAATAAATTTTTAATTTATTAATGCGTTTCATAACCGACATCAGCCTCTTTTAAGCAAGCCAATGGCAACAATGGCATGAAAAAACTTGAAACCTTGAGAGGAACTACGATGTAATAACGCAACGTATCTCTGATTGACATGGTAATGTTTATAATGTATAAAAAAATCTAAGAAGATTAACCCAGAGACCCCTTTGTTATTCAATTAGGACTAGCATTATGGACTAGTTTAATGAAATTATGATGAATGATGATGAAAATTCTCTGGATGCTGACCTGAATTTTGAGGGGCCGCATTACTTTGCGTGTGATGGCACCAGGAGCCCTTAGGCGAACAGCTTCCAGGATACACCACTTCACGTATGGTATCTTGTGCAGATCATCCAGTGACACCTTGGTGTTTTCCTTGTCTTCTCAATGAACACAGGTGTGAGAGCAAATTGTGACCATGAATACCTCTTAACTTCGAAACAGTGTTTGGGTTAGACTTGAGTTACTGTGCAGATTACTAAAAGTGTTGTGGCATATTGATGTGTCTTGCCATTCCCGCTAACCCCTATTCTGATGCTTTATGGCTGAAATGGAAATAGTCATACTGGCTGCCCTTGCGGCTTAGAGCAGAATTGGAATCCAAGCCCATGCATAGTAAAAAGATGAGAGTGGTTTCTCTGTGACCGCCCAAACTCCACCTATACTATATTGTTAGTATAGTATGTTGTTAGTACTATATTGTACTATATTTACAAGAGCATGACAGTGACCAACTGAAATAGTATATTATGAATAGGCAGTTTTGTTAAATCATTGTATAATACTTTTCTTACAATTCTGAAAATATATAATGCACAATCCAAATGTTTGTGGACAGTCCTTCTAATCAATACATTCAGTAGGATGCACCTATTGCTGATGCAGATGTGTGCAAATGCGCAAACACAGCTTGTAGAAAAGCTCCACTCCGTGTAGAAAAGTACTGCCAATAGAATAGGACTCTCTGGAGGAGATAAACATGAACCTATTGGCAGCATGCCTAATGCCAGACGTGGGCTAGTGCTAAAAAGCAGACGTGGGCTAGTATTAAAAGCCTTTCCTGGACAGTGGAGATTGTAAACTGTTCAATTCCCGTGATCTGATGAACAATGAAAGAGATGTCTCAACACTTTTGTCTATATAGTGTAGCTATAGTCGTCTCCAACGCTCCTTCTGGATAGTTACCATCCAGCAGGTTTTAACTCCAACCCAAAGGGAGCAGGGTTGGAGGGTTGGAAATCACTAATCTAGACATTATTGCCACGAAAAGTGTTTGAACCACAAAACAAAGTAATGACACCTAACTGAGCAAATGTCCAAGGTAGCTAATGTCCAAGGTAGCTAACTTGCTAACCAAGTTTGTCAGGCAATACCTAATACCTAATGCTAAGTATAGCTAATCTTATTAGTGGTAACTCATGTTAATGTTAATCAAAAGAAGATTTAATATGAATTAATGTGTGCTAATTAAGAGACCTGAGGTAGTCATGTCCCTTCGGTCATTCATTTTTTTTGTTTTTTTAGTTAACACATTAGTTTACATGTTATCCAAATTATACTTATGCTTACGCTTGTTATCCAAATTATGCTTACCAATAATGAAACCTTAACTTCAATTAAAACAATGTTAAAAAATAAAAAGGGACCTATTTTTCTTGGCACAGTTTAATAATGAGAGTATGGAACATAGAAGTGACATCCCACAAACCTCAAACACTGTTGTCGCCTCATTTAAATGCAAATCCAGCATACACAAAGAAGAGCTGTAACACAGGCCAACTCCAAAACCCCAAAACTGTTATGTAACAGTCTTGACTCATTATTACGTCTCCAAAATGTTTGTCCTATTCAAAGATAGTGGTGTGGTAAGGTCTCGTGAACGCCACTAGCTATGGAAGGGATGTTAAAAGTAGCCCGCAAAGGAAAAAAACAACGTGGGACGTGAGAGGGTATCCATGCTAGATTAAAAGCTAATCATAGTCTAGCAGCATTCTAGATAAGGCTGTTCAGCTAGAATGTCATTTCAACACTGTTGCAACATTCTGGCTTCACCTTTCTGCCGCTGTCATATTTTAGTTATCTTTGGAGGTTCCGATTTACTTTAAAAGTCAAAGGTATCGTTGATATACATGCGAAACAAGTAGATGCGCAAGACTTCTAATGCTACATTCTTCTATGTTACATGATTCAAATGTAGTTAGAATGCTCCAGATTAACGCATCAGCCAAACACCATGAATATAAATGTTTGTTAATGTGTGACACTATTTGTTTCTACTGGAGCATGAGCTGGTCTTTAATGCCTGTACAGTCTAAATGTGCTGCTGATCCAGACAGGTAGCTAACTTAATTAACTTAATGAAACTTTTTTTTTGCTATGTCTGTGTAAGCTAGCATTTTTAGTAAAATAAAGCTGTAAACAATCTGTAAATAATATTGTTATTGTTTTTTTACTTCTATTATTAATATTGTGTATATAGTGGTAATTTATCTACGTTTATGCATCTGAGTGTCTTGCTATCCCTTTGCTGCTGTGACACTAAGAATTTCCCCACTGTGGGACTAATAAAGGATTATCTTATCGTATCTGAAAGCTCACAGTTTACCCTGTCGAGATGAAATGAAAAGGTTTGAATCTTTTCTTAAATGGAAGACACAGCGGAGAACACCAGTTAACATGACATTTATGTATGTATCTGTGGTGTTGAAGCACAGAAAGGACTAGGCTCTGTGGACATCTAGTGGATAGCAAGTAATGTCGCATTCAAATTCTTTAGACATTTAACCACACCACACCCAGGTCAAAAAAAATTACTGGTTTCACAGAGGAGGGGAGAGTTCTGAATAGGTCAATTTTGTGTAAAATTAAATAGCTCTAAGAGCATAACTATTATTGTAATTATTATGACTAGAAACTGGTGCTGAGTACTGTATAATTTAGACTACATACCTCGTATTGCTGCACAACATTTTAATTTTTTAATTTCTTAAGGTTTTTCAACATAAGAAATGGATATATATATATATATATATAGAGAGAGAGAGAGAGAGAGAGAAACTGCTTGCTGCAACACGTCTTTTAGTGAGGTCTTTCTTTACCTCGATCTTTGAAGACAGAGTTGATCTGGTCCATGGCAATCCTATATATTCTGGGGTTGGACAAGATAAAGGTGAGGGTCCAAAATGTTATCTGAAAATGATATGATGCATGTCAAAATGTACCAAACACATCTCCCTTTTAGCTTTAAAAGACAAACTGTATATGACTGAATGAATAAACAGTAATTATTGCAAATAAACTAAAAGTCACGTATCATATAATATGCTATTTCTATAGCATAACTATATACATCACAATCCTAAACTAGCTTATGTTATTACTTAGCATTGGACTTACCGGTATTGCATTAGCAAGGGAGGCCCAAAGCATCAGTAATCCATAACTGGGTAGAAATTTGTCTGTTATTGTGGTCACAAGGTGCTGCAGCAGTGTCTGTAGAGAGGCAGCATAAGGCATTTAAAAAACAAAACTACTAAAAAGGATTTACTCACCCCTGAAGCAATATTTCATTTGCTGCTTATTTAATATCTTGCCATTTTTAATAATAAATCCATAATGGATCATGCAATTACACAGTGTCCATTCGTTTGGTCTGGCAGGAAGTCTGGGAATATGGCACAATTTCATTTTAATATTAGTATTAGTAATACTAATTCTGTCAATTTTGTCATATACTATAGTACAATCCTAGTTGAAATTGTTGGGAAATGTGTCTATAAAAAACAGGGTTAGTTCAGTTCTGCTCTGGAGGACCAGATGTTATTGCTGTTCTGTTGGTTACTTTATGAAACAGCATATCCACTGATATTATTTAATGTAGAAAACCCTTACCCTCAACCTTTTGAACATTCAATTGTCAGTGTTGCATTTACACCTTTTGATGCGACTACACAGAATATCATACAAACATACAAACACTAACCTACAAATTAATCAATATACTTCTACACAAGAATGGATAATAAACAATTATTTGGAATAAATTAATAAGCAAATAATAAATACATAAATAAAAATAGAAACTTGTCTTTCACCAATAAATAACATATATACAGGATAGATACCGACAGGGATCCAGTAAAGGTGATGTAGCATTTTAGACATACCCTAATATCTCTTGACAGGTTTATCATTGTGATATATGCCCTCCCATTCCTTTCTATATGAACATTCAGTTGTATATTAAGGCCTTGTGACCTCTACCAAGAAGAATCTCACCAGTTGTAGATATCTCCAAAAGTGCAATCTGAGGATTTCATACTGCTGGAAAATTGAATCAAAATATTTCAGCTCATTTTTTTCTAACATTTTATCCTTTTTTATAAGTGACAGGTTAAATAACATGACCTCTCAAGACACCCTTAAGAGCTTCACACCCCAAGCCAACCAAACAGTCAAAATAGTCTCTGAATAAAATTGATCTTAAACCCTCTTTTAAACGGGGTCCTGGAGAAGAGAGGAATTAAAACATCACCTATAAGATTGTGTTATCATATTTCGAGATACCTCTACACCAATCCAAGCATAATTAGACAGCAAAATGCTATCACTACTAGCAGCTGAACACTTCAGATGTTAGTGGTAGTATATTTTATTAAGCAGAGCAAGAAATAAATATTCTCGCCTAGATGTTTTACCAGCACTAGTGATTTGCACAGCCTCTGCACTACTAAATCTGATGACTAACAGATGAACCAAATCAGGTGTGTTTGAGCAAAAAGTGTCACTGAACCATGCACTGGCAGAACCATCACAATAATAAATGATTTTGTCCCTCTTCAAAGAACAAAACAGTGTACTTACCTTACCACTACTGTCACTGGCCTGGTTATCCACTGCTCTGACGATCATGTTCTCCAAGCGAGACAAAAGCCACTTCTTTGCGCTGGCCCATTTCCTGTCCATGTAATTCAATTCAATTCAATTGAAGTATAGGAAGCAAAATAATAGTGGAGCAAGTGTATTAACTACGAAACTAACTATGCTGGGCAATGCTTATGCCTTTAACTGGTGTTTAGTTCAAAAATACATTTGTTTGGTGTGAGCCTAAATCCTTATAATAAAGTAAATAAATAAAAGTGCATGAACATCCTTCAGTGTAGAAAAAGCAGGAGCAGGAGTACTTTTTCTGACTGAGTAATTAGGCCATCAGGCCACTGGGCAGTCACTCACCTCAGAAACATGTCAGGGAGCTGGGAGCCATACTCAAAGCCATCATCATAGGTGGTGAACATCTCAATGAACTCTCGCTTTTCCGAGGCACTGTCGGGTGAATTGCATTTGCCCAAGAGGTTACTCATCACAGCTGGGTACATGACATTCCTGCAGAGAAGGACAGACGAGTTTTCTAACAAATGTTTATTGCGTGTTATGGCCATACTAACCAACCAAAAAGTTATGCATGCCATCTTTAATTAGATAGTTACAATAGGTTCGCTGGTGTTTGAAAAATCGGAATATACCATTTTTGAGTGATAATAAAGGTTGACCGCTAGATTGACTGAACTGAAATGCTTACAGGACACTTCCATCGCATAAAAAAGGCCTTAATAAATAATGTGTGACAGATTCTACCTGATTAGGTTATTGAGAGAACCAGATCCTTTGCGACCCAAACGCTCCAAATGATCATTGAATTCTTCACACAGGTGGTCAGCCAGCAAGGCGGTGTTGCCTGGAGTCAGTCGCCCCTTGATCAAAGTGTTACAGGCCGGATGGAACTGAAAGAAACTTTCTTTGCTGATGGATGCTAGAGAGAAACCCAAAGCGTGCCGAGCTGTTATGGCTACACCACATGGCTTACTAACTACAATATTACAATTAACAGTTGCAACAGCAGGTGATCTGAAAAGCAGCCAGCCCTTCTTATACATGCAATACTCTGTTAATAGTACTCTGTTAACAGAAAATATGACAAAGTGGCTTTTTGTCTGGGAAACACCATATCAATAGCAGGAGAACAGATATATAATAAATACAAACACAGTAGAAAAGGTGAGAAACTGTGCCTTTTCAGTGAAGTTACATTATATCTACTTTGGTTAGAAGCTGACCTCTCTGTCAACTCCAGCCACTATTTGAATTTAATTTATATATCTATATACTTTATTCAATACAAAGAGAACTATTTGAAACTCTACTGTCTTCCACCTTTGCATTATGCACTTTTTATTATCTTTCATACTGTATCTATGACACTTTATTCATCACATATAACACTGATAAAAGATACCACCTATACTGATAAGAACAGTATAGGTAGGTTACAGGTTATGTTACAACAGTCATGGGAAGCAGTGGAAAGTAGTACCTGTGTTGTGAACAGGCTCTTGCACTGCTTGCTCAAAATTGACATCTTTGGATGTGAAAAACGTTCGAAAGTCTTCATGCAGCGTAACAAAGGTCAGCCGCTTTCCAGCAACAAGAACTGTAAAGACAGGCCCATACTGAAAGAAAAAGAGAAATCTTGTGTGTGTGTGTGTGTGTGTGTGTGTGTGTGTGTGTGTGTGTGTGTGTTTATCATACCCGAGACACATACAAATACTAAAACTATTTTGTGCTATTTTTTTTTTCTGAGTGCAAAACAGAACTAAGTAATAGATCAAATCTTTTGAAAGTTTAGGAACAAAACAAAACAGTGTTTAAAGTTCAGTTTGGGCTCAGAAAGCCTTTAGTTTCTTAACATTGTTGTAGCATGTTCAGGAAGTGCTTGACATGCCGCACATTAGTGTGCGTGGACATAAAAGCAGTTAAGCAAGATGTAAAGCAGAGAGTGAGGTTAAGCTGTTTGACAACCTCTCTCAAAGATCTCATAGGACTTCTAACGTCTGCCTCAGCTCCGCAATCGCGTGTTCGCGTGGACGTGAACACAATAGCAATAGCAATACTTATCCAAACTGATATGACCATCTCTATCAGAAGTTCAATCAAACCTAAAGTCTAAAGCAGTTTTCTAATCGTACTTTTTTTTAAGGTAAAACATAAACTTGTTTTCTCCGAGAATACTTGGACGAATAGCATGAATAGCAAGAGTACTATGGTCACCTTACTGACTTGTGCTTAGTAATGTCTAAAGCTTAGAGATATCTTTGAACTATTAGTCTATTCTAACTAGCTGAGGTTTTTCTTGGGTAAATGGCAAAGCACTTTTGCAAGTCGCTCTGGATAAGAGCATCTGCTAAATGCCGTAAATGTAAATGTAAATGTAGTGGTGCTCAAGCTTTTGGCAAATCCTCAAACTAAAAGACAGTGTTGTACTTCAGCCAACTTCTACCGGCTCATGACAGACACTTCCATGTAGAGACCCTACTGCCTATGCAACACTGCTGCTAAAAGGGGAGGAGCTGGACTTCTGACCTTCCATAGTCCTCAAAAGATCACCAGAGTGTGATGTCATCAACATCTGGTTATGTCTGCCAATTGAGGAGGCTGTGTGTATTATCTGGAACACATACAATTTTAGGGACTCCTTACATACAGGAGAGTCTACCTGCAGACGTGTGTTTTCTGCTGCAGATGACATTTTATAAATCATTGTGTATATATATATATATATATATATATATACATATATATATATATATATATATATATATATATATATAAATAAATATATATACATACATATACACATAAAACATGCTGAAGTTAAACCTTGAGCTTATAAAGTTTGTGAATGCAGTATTGATGAATGCACCGGACTAGAAAACAAACTGAGGCCTGTGGTCAGATCTGCACAACTTGTACAGTGTGTAGTGCATGTTACAGTCAGTCTAATAAGAGCTATAATATATATTAATAACAGCTCTAAAGGGGTGCATTACAAAGAAAGTGAGCCAAATATTTGGACATTCAGTAGTCACCAGTGAAAATGGGTTCATTTAAAAAAATATATATTAGATGTTAGTCTTATTCTGCACAGTATCCCACTTCTTGCTTGAAAAAAAAAGCAAAATAAAACGTTCGAGAAAAGTTAAACAGTGCTATAATATTTTTAATGGATGTGTTGACTCACTAACACACTTACTTTGGTTCTTGCTTGTGCAATGAAATGCAGAGGGGCTTTGCCGAACTCCAACGCAGCGCCAAGCCACGGGATCCATCCTCTGATGCACGGAGGGGCGTTTGGGTCGTTTTGCACGAAAAGCAGGCGAAGACAAACCACGACGACAGTCGCCGAGAGAAGTAAAGTGAAGCACTCCATCACCGCGGCTTTGCAAACGCTTTCCTACCTACTGGCTGCACACAGGCATGAGACCGATATGAGCGGGTCAAGTGTGCTCCCCAGTAACGCAGACTCCCCCCAGCGGCCAGGCGCCGCTACTGCAACAATAGTCAAACGGCCTACATTGACCAGAGACATGTGCAGCATCAGTACACTGATTAATTAAAGCAACAGTCCAGTTTAAACTGACACATGATTCATATATATATTCATATATATATATATATATCAAGTAAGATCAAGTAAAGATTATTTGTACTTCTCTAAATGTGATGCATGTAGACAGAAAGCAGAATAATGAGCGCTGTATGATATGTATGACTAATCAAAAAAAAGATACAATGTCACAAAAATTGAGAAGTGCAGCCAATCTAAAGTTATTATGACAAACATGCCCACACTGGATCAGTGAGGGTCCACTGGTCCCTTGTGGGCAACCCACATTTAGACCATTGGGAATTTGCACATCACTGTGATATCAGCACCATGGCATTGGACCATCGTAAGCAGACAGCATTGCGTCAATGTGCATTTGACAGGCAACCCACACTGGGCCTCGGGAGACTTACTTATAACTATGGCACTGGCCCTTTGTGGGCGGACCATGTGCAGCTCTCAGAAAAAACAAACACTGGCCTACTCCACACGCTCCACGGTTATCCAACAGTAGCCCAAAATGTTCTGACCAGTGCAATATGAATTTATGAACACTGTTCCAAAAGGACAAATGTTTCAAGCTGTCCAGTTTTAATAAGTCTGTCATTTGGCAACCGATAGCACAAATAATCTTTAAAAAACAATCAAATAAATCTGAGAAATCGTACATTTAATACATGTAGTAAATGAATGCATTCATCATAATATCAACCATCAAGTCAAGAGGCTTTTATCGTCATCTAATATGTGCACAAGTACGCAGTAGAGGGCTAAGGCGTTCCTCCAGGACCACGGTGCCACTCAGCACTGAACGGAAGGTGGTGAGGATAAGGTGACTGCAGTTTGATGTAGTTGTGTAGCACAGTATCATAGCAGCAATGTTACCAAAAGTAAAGTGTGCCGGTGGTACAGGGTGGGAGCATTTGTGAGTGTTTGTGTGAGAAGTGAGGGAGTTTCAGTTAAGCCCTGGTGTGTTGAGGAGTCTGATGGCCTGGTGGAAGAAGCTATTGTAGAGTCTGGCAGCGATATTCCGATGCTAAGTTCTGCCAGATGGGCAGAATGATGAGTCTGAGTGAGGAATGATGAAATGAAAACAATGAAACGGTGATGAACGTGTTGCTGACCCCAAACAGGGAGCCACATCATGCTTAAATTGATATAGTGTTCAAATTCAATTCTAACTAATGACAACCAACAAACTGTCTCAATTATATAAATGCATAACTAGGGTTTTGGTTCGCAGTTGATTCAGTCCTCCTGAACACATTCTGCCCATTTTTTTGGTCTTGCTTCTGGTTTGAATTGCTTTGATGCAAAAACGCTTCCGTTCATATTTTTAACAAGTTATCAGCAAATAAAAGAATTGGTCCTCTTAGTGAGGTGGCGCTATTGAGTCCGTGCACAAACTGAAAATATATAATGATATTTTCATGAATAATATAATAATTTTAAATAATTTTGTTGCGATGGGTTAAACATGGGGGACAAATTACTATGCATTTTATTCATCAAATTACTAAACATTACTATACGTTATTATATACTTTTATATAATTTCGTCCTTTTTTTTCGTCCACATGTCTTTCCAGTGCTGCTGGAATTCTGTATTTACCTTACAGTAGCTTATTTCTTTGCTTGTCCTGGCTGCTACCCCAGGGACTGTTGTGTGTATACAGTAGTACTCATGCCGGAGTACGTTTGCACAACCCCGCTTGTTACTACACTCAGTCCCAGCCTGCGCCTTGTGTGCGTTTCTTATTTATTGTGTTTGTGTGTTTTTTTTTTTTATGTTGTAATGATCATTAAACGTCATGGTCTCAAACCTAATATATATGAAATATAGCGATGTATATTCCTTAAATACAACAAACCTTTTTTTAATACTATATATATATATTTTTTAAATACTATATATATATATTTTAATACTTTATATATTTTTTAAATACTATATATATATATTTTAATACTATATATATATTTTAATACTATATATATATATTTTAATACTTTATATATTTTTTAAATACTATATATATATATTTTAATACTATATATATATTTTAATACTATATATATATATTTTAATACTATATATATATATTTTAAATACTATATATATATATTTTTTATTTATTCATTTTTTAAATACTATATATATATTTATATATGTTTGTACAACATTGCTGTTGAAAGCAGAGACTCTAATAACAAACTCCCAGTTGGTGGCGATCGTCGCCATTATCTGGCCTGAACCGTCATTCCCAACGAGGAAGACAGCAATGTGGCTACCGTTGTAGCTAGATGTGAAGATAGTTACCGGAACAAAGCTCGGAGTAGCACGATTGCATGGCGTTTTAAGTTCCTGGTACTTTTCCACTGTTAAAGGTGAGTCTGTTCGTGTTAATATGGCCCTGAAAGAGTGGCGTGAATCAGCCTTTCAGTGAGGCGGACGTTAGCCGGCTCTCGCTAGCCTGCCGGGTGCTGTGTGGATGTAGCAGCTGATGCTAGCTAACTTCGCTCCCTGTGTCTATAGCTATAGCTAGCTAGAGGGAAGTGGAGGGCTCTGGGGTTGTCGGAGCTCTCAGTTTGTCATTTAACGTCGTTAGTTTG
Organism: Salminus brasiliensis; assembly: GCF_030463535.1. Taxonomy (NCBI): domain Eukaryota; kingdom Metazoa; phylum Chordata; class Actinopteri; order Characiformes; family Bryconidae; genus Salminus; species Salminus brasiliensis. Next base: position 40,134,307 of record NC_132878.1, read on the forward strand.
CTTTGCGGGATGCTTAGTTGTGACACATGTTGGCGAATTTGCAGTAGTTGGAGGTAGCTGGCTGGAAGCTCGTTGAGCAGCTCGGCGTTCGCGCTGTTGTTTCGATCGTCCAACATATCGGGAGCCGCCGGCGATCAGAAGTTAGTTAGCTAGCTAGCTCGTTCTGTTTTTCAGTAAGTCCCCTAGCTAAGTAAATCGACCTTGCTATTATTCCGGCCATGATGTTGTGTTTTATTTCCACAGGGTTCGTGATCGCTGCTGTGTCTGACCAACACCGTCAGTCGTCCAGCTGAGCATCACGGCTTTTCCTTCTTGTCAAATGAAAGAGAACAAGGAGAACTCCACTCCTGGCAGTTTGACCACAAATCTGGACCAAATCAAGCCATGCTGGTACTGGGACAAGAAGGACCTGGCCCACACCCCGTCCCAGTCCGAGGGCCTGGATCCTGCCACCGAGGCCAGATACAGAAGAGAGGGGGCCAGGTTTATATTTGACGTTGGAACTCGACTAGGACTGTATCCTTTCATTTTCATGTTGTCTCACCCTGTTTTGTACTAAGAAAGACATAAAAATGGAATATGTTGAAGTGTGGTTTATTTCCCCTTGACTGTCTCTACTCCAACAGACACTACGATACTTTGGCAACAGGAATTATTTACTTCCATCGCTTTTACATGTTCCATTCTTTCAAACAGTTCCCGAGATATGTAAGCATGACCTTTTCAAATATTAATATGAAATAAAAAGTGTTTTGACATTGTATTTTGGAAGCCTGTTTAGATGGCAGACTGCAACAGTATTTTCTTGAAAACCTCTGTGTATGTTTCTAGCGATTACCCTAATAATGTAACCCTTTCCTTTGGAGCAGTCGCAGGTAGAAACATTGCTCTGTAGTCGTGTAACGTTTAGGCCTCCTTCGCGATTTAATGATATTTGGGAGGAGGGCAATGTAGTGCTGTTTTAGTGGACAGAGTTTATTATTACCTGGTGGGTTACACACACAACCTTCCAAACATGTGAGCTTGTGACATGTCAGTGTCTCTTTCTGGGATTGACTGGTTTACATAGTGTAGTACTGTGTAGTGTAGCCATGAACTGCTACCATGTGGTTTAACATTTAATAGTGCTCATGTCGCATATATGCCTACATACATAATCTAGACTATTAACACCCCCCCCCCCCCCTTTTTTTTTTTTTTTTTTTTTGAATCTCTAGGTTACAGGGGCTTGCTGTTTGTTCTTGGCTGGAAAAGTTGAGGAGACTCCAAAGAAGTGTAAAGACATCATCAAAACAGCTCGCAGCCTGCTTAATGATGTGCAGTTCGCCCAGTTTGGGGATGATCCAAAGGTAAGCAGAGTCAGTAGTGTCAGCAGCACATATGCAGTCTGTGAGTATTTAGCGTCTTGGCACATTTTTGTTTGTAGGGTTTTTACTATGTTCTTCAGCACAATGATATAGCATATTATAACCCTGCATAAGTTTACAAGTAATGCTTGCTTCTCATGTGTTTCTTTGCCTCAACAATGTGAAGCGGATGGAGTGCTTTGGATCAATTCCTTTGTTTGTTTTCCTTTATTCTGGAAAATTTTAAAGGATGTTGCATTGCTCAAGCTGTCTTGAAACCTGAACTCTATCCCTTCATTTATGTTTCTATAAGAAACAGTGTCAGAAACTGCATAAGCAATCAAATTAATGTTCTTTGAGGCAAGTGGGGGTTTGCATACACTTTTTATTATGATTGCTTCAGTGCAAGACTACTGCCACAGTAACCTTAACTTCGTTGTTTTCTCTTGTTTGCTTTGTATATAAAGTCAAATTAAACATATTAATTAACAATTATTTAATTATTTGAGTAAAAAATGAGATGCCCCTATTCAAAACTTTCTTAAACTGTACTGTAAATCTTAATTTCTGTGACAAGTTTGGTTTGCATAACATTTTTTTTTAAATAGGAAGAAGTTATGGTGTTGGAGAGAATATTGCTACAGACAATAAAGTTTGATCTGCAAGTGGAGCACCCATATCAGTTTCTCCTGCGTTATGCTAAACAACTCAAAGGTAATTGTTATGGTCACCATTTTGAATTATCCTTTACTTAAAGTCCTGTTTGTATTTGTTTATTTGTTTGTCCCATGCACTTTTGTACTTTTTCAGGAGACAAGAACAAAGTGCAGAAACTAGTGCAAATGGCCTGGACCTTTGTGAATGACAGGTTAGCATTAAAACCACCTTGAGTTTAATTGTATTTCTCGTGGAAAGTCTGGCTTTTTTTTCTTTCTTCTTTTTCTTTCCAAAAAGAGGAGTGCTGTCAGAACCACTTAGTTTTGCTACTCGAGTAGAAGTAAATGCAAATATCTTAACCATGTTGATCTGTCCCACCTTTTTTTAGCCTTTGCACAATGCTGTCTCTTCAGTGGGAGCCAGAGATCATAGCTGTTGCTGTCATGTATTTGGCTGGTCGCCTGTGCAAGTTTGATATTCAGGAATGGACGTCCAAGCAGTCATCCCGTCGCTGGTGGGAACAGTTTGTGCAAGATGTCCCTGTGGAGCTGTTAGAGGGTAGGGTGCTTTGAATTTGAATATGCATGTGTTTTGGGGGTGTTAAAACTCAAATTGAAACTGAACAGGATGACCCAAGTTAGAAAAAAAAACATTCTGACTAACGCATCTTTTTCAGATATTTGCCACCAAATCCTCGACCTATATTCCCAGGGCAAGCAGCCTATCCCACAGCAGCCCCAAATGCAGGAAAAAGACAAGCCGCCACTACCTCCTGCTGGCCAGCCAGGCCAGTCTGGAGGGCAAAACCCTGCAGCTCCTCCTCCACCTAAGAAAAACTCCCCTCAAGCCAGCCCCCCACGCCAGCTTAAACGACAGCATGTGAGTGAAATATTTTTGAATTTAGTGCTTGTAAATGAACATACAAAGGAAGGTGTTTTGAAGGGAACTCATTTTTTTGTTAAATGTCTAGTTTTTAAAGAAAATATAATTATAAATATGTGCAGTGTGTTGGATCTAACTGACTGTAACTGCTACTGCCTTAAAAATTAGTTCTGCATCAGCTACCTGTTGCTAGATTATGATCTTAAGGCAATACACTACTCACAAAAAGTTGGCTTTCGGGTGAAATGTATGGAAAACATAAAACGTTCATGCTACAGTGATATTATATCCTGAAAGTAGGGCATTTAAGTAGAAGCATGCAATGGTGATTTCCTCATCTCAAACAATTTATTGAAACAAAAGCCAACAACAGTGGTGGGTATACCCTAACAACAAATGTCAATGGCTCAATAACTTGTCATGTGCCCTTGAGCATCAATTACAGCTTGACAACGACATCTCATGCTGTTCACAAGTCGACTTATTGTATGCTGTGGTATGGTATCCCACTCTTCTTAAAGGGCAGCCCTCAGGTCATTGAGGTTCTGAGGTACAGTGTTACTGGAGAAAGTGCAGGTCACTTCATTTGAGGTACCCCAGTCTCTAGCAGCCATTCCCTAATGATGTTACCTCGTTGAGCTGAAGCATTGTTGTCCATGAAGATGGAATTAGGTCTGTGGTGTTCATGCGGAGGCACAATGACTGGATTAGTGATGTTATTCAAGTAGTATTGGCTTGTCACTGTAGTTGGACAGTTCTGTACACCTGCCCATATCGTATCATCACCATCACCACCACAAAAGGCTTGCTGGTGACAACAGTAGCTGATGCATAGCGCTCTCCTCCATGTCTTCTGCATCATTGGCCATCTTTTCTGCTCTGCTTGAGTCGACTTTGTGGCCTGGTGGTGTGGTCAGGTACCCTTTTTAGGTCGTCTAGCACGCGAACAACACTGATAGAAATTCTTCTCACCTCCCTTAAATGTGCCTAGAGTTGTGTGACCTTCATCATCCGGTTCCGCTGGGCACTGTACACAATGAAGCGGTCATCCGTGTGGGATGTGGCCAAAGGACGATCACTTCTATGCCTTTTTCCAATCTCTCTGTATCTCTCTTGCAACCTGCTGATGACACAGACACTCAGCTCAGTGACCACTTCCTTTTGAGAACTTCCTTCTGTCTCATCATGTCACAATGTGAACAGTATGATGAGGAGGACCCATATTGGTCGATTCATGGCTCAAACACCTGTTGTGAATGTTTTCATCAAGCTCTATGACAGCACCACCTGTCCTGCTGTTCAGTGTTTCAGTGTTTTCCTATGAAGTTTAGAGAAGGTCACATTAAGTTCACCTGTAAATGTAAGGGTGCATTTTTAGGTTCATTCTGAAATTACACCTGAAAGCCAAATATCCCTGACTTTTTGTGAATAGTGTATTCCTCCATGTTTCAAAATGAATTGTGCATTCAGGTAATATTTTGCGATATGACTGTTTATTCTGTATACCATTTAAAATCTGCCCTACAATCTGCATTTGTAATACCTGTATGAAACATAAAAGTGCAGAATAAGAACAAGCAACTTGTGCTGCTTAATTTACACACATCTCAAACAGCACAAAGCGACAGTAGGCTAGCACATGCCCGCTGCCCAAAGAGTGTTTTTGCATCTGCCTCCTTGCCTCTGCCAGAGAGGCAGAGATCTACATTATACGTGTTATAAGGACTAGGGCAGCCCTCTAAAAGTCGACAAATCCAGTCACCAGTCTGAGATCTGTCAGTCAACTGAGATTCTTTTAAACACAAAACACTGCACAGTTTTAACAAAGAATTATATATATATATATAAAATTCTTTGTTAAAACTGTGCAATGTTTTGTGTTTAAAAGAATCTCAGTTGACTGTAATGGGAGTTATAAATATATTTTTTAATGCTAGCAGGGCTATCTGGCACAGGCTGTTATGGCAAGCTGATGCACCGGGGGTAGTAAGTTAGGCTAGCAATAATTGTTTCAGAAAAGGTCTCAAGTATGAAGGTATTTTTGAAAGAGAATCCTAAAAGCTTGAAAGCAAGCTCTGCTTTCACTTTTTATACAACAACATGAAACACAGCAAAACGCTTAAGAAACCTGCAATTGGCAGCTATTCTCCAGTTATATAGACAGATTGAATGCAACCAACAAGTCTGAAACCACCAAAATCTTTATAAATACTGTGATATACATTTTAGGCCATACCGTCCAGACCTATATACAGGGAAGACTATATGTCAATAATACAATCAATCAATGCATTTTCTAGCTTGGTCCTAAACAATGCTCACCAACTAAAAATGCATTGTTAGTTATGATTTAGTAATGATTATTATTATTATTATTATTATTATTATTATTATTAATTATTTTTTTCTTTTTTTCAGGTTTCTCCGAAAGAAGAAGTAAAAGTTGCCACAGGTATTGATGATGGCTGTTTTTGATCCATTTAGGCAGACTGGTTACAACTGTGTATTTTTTTTTTTCTCAATTACAAAGTCTTTGTGTAGCTTTTCATGCACATTTAACCTTTTTTTGTTTTTATTTCCAGAGCAAGTTGGTTCTAAAATACCACGGCTGGAGAGCCCAATGCCTCCCTTACCTGTTGCTCAGCCACCTGGTAATAATCATGTAGTTTTGCAGATATTTATTTTTTCATTTCAATAGAAATCAACAATACAAACTACACTGCTAAATCTGGATCTTAATACTTCTATATATTTCTCTATTTAGATCGCAAAGGCCCACCCGCAGCACCAGCTCCTCCCACAGAGGTGGAACCAGCAGCCTTAGCTGACTCGGACTTATCCAAAGCACCTCCACTGCCCCATGGAGCTCCACCCCCTCTGCCTCACCGCCCACCACCTCCACCCCCCTCCAGCTACATCATGGGCATGTCCACTTCCAGTTCGTATATGTCAGGGGAGGGCTTCCAAAGCCTGCAGTCTATGATGAAGACAGACGCACCATCCTATGCCCCTATGCCCCCTTCGTACGCGATGCCTTACCACCCGCATGTATACCCCCCTCCAAACCCTCCACCACCAGGCCCTCCACCACCCACAAATTATCCTCCGAACCTTCCACCACCCACCCCGGCTTACCCCCCACCAGGCTACAATCACAGTTATCCTCCTCCTCCTCCCCCCCGCATGCCTCCAGGACATGCGGTTCCTCCCCCAGGGATGGGTTTGCCTCCCGCTGGGTATCCACCTCCGCCAGTCCCCCCAGGCCAGCCACAGGTACCCATGCCCCCCGGCATGCCGCCAGTGTCGGGGATGAACCGCGGAGCCTGGATGAGATGAAGACGAAGAGGTTTTGGTCTTGCCGAGGAATGTGAGGGGTACACATGGAGCAGGTGCTAGAGAGGAGAGATGGATGTGCGGAATCTTCGAAAAATTTCAAAATACCATTCCACCAAATGTCCTCAGTCACCAGTCTCAGGAAGGTCATGATATCATTGTATTGTTTAGTCTTGTTATGGGTTTAAGTAGTCATGAAATATACACTATAATTCTGTTCTATGAGTTTCTATCTATAAGTTTTGCCTGTATTCTGTTATAAGGATGTAGGTATAGAATCTTCATGTTTACAAATCTACATGACCTCAATTTATAAAACTTAAGGAAGCAGACCTAGGACTTGTTTTTCACAGTAAGGTCTTTGTAAATTTGAGAGACCTTTGATCATAGAATTAGCGCTTCATGAATAAGGCCCCAAACACTTAAATTTGGCTTAAGATCAGTGTAAAATGACAGCCTTGATTCAGCACCACAAGGTTTCTACTTTCAAAAACTTTTTCTTCTTTTTTTTCCAAACCAAACAGTAAGTATTAAGTGCTTATTCTGACCATCTACCAATATCAGACATGATCTTGACCTTAAGACGCCACAGACAGCGGCGTTTCCTGAAACAGCTCCAAAAAGCTAGATTTTTTTTTTTTAAAGGGAATGTTCCTTGATGAGAGTGGTACATACGTTCTGTACATCTCTGTGGAGGAAATGTTTTGAAACTGTTCGGTAACATGAATTACCAGTTGTACAGATAATGAACTTGTAACATCAGGAACATTTGTGTATTCGTTTTTTTTTTTTTTTTCCACCTTTGCTAATGTTCAACTGGAGACAAACACAAGTGTTTCTTTTTTGCAGTAATGTGTTAAACATGACCATCAGTTTTGAAATGGATTCATCAGTCCTCGTCTTGATTCATAGCCACATTATGCATAAGAGAGCTACATTTGTAAATACTTCTTATGATGAGGACTGAAGACATCATTTAAGCTTCTCCAGATGTGCCTTAGGCTAGAAACTGATGTTACTGTTTTTTTTTTCCCCTCTTTGGCATTTGGGGTAATAAAGTTTGTTTTTTTTTCCTCCCTACTTCCATACTGTTGCCTCCCTTTTACTCTTTTAATCTCAGACCAGTTCCAGAAAATTCTAGTTTAACATTTTTGCAAACACACACTTCCACACACATATTGTTTTGCTATAAAAAGAAATAATACAATAATACAGTTTATTTCTTTAAACAACTCTGCACAGGCAATATTAATAAAAATGATCAAAAGAGTTATAAGAAGGGTTCTGGAGGTGGAGTTGAAATTTTAGAACCACGCTCACTAGTTGTGAGTTAGTTAAAGTTTAAGTTCAAGTAAGAGAGCAAGATAAACCTCTACTAAATGTACCTGAAAACAGTGGAAAACACTCTTAAGACCTTTCACTTGACTCTGAGCTCTCAGATATGAGGCTTTATTTTCTAAAACGGTGATTCACATTGCTGTCCATGGGCCATTGGCTGCAGTAGATTGCAGTAAATATAAATCAAATTTTTGGTGACAATGAACCTTTGAGCCACACAGATGTCCCCTGTACTTGTTAATGTTTGCCTCCATTAAAGTCCCATAAGGAATGCACTGAACAGTAGTCGCAGACTATAACAGAGGTAATGGAAAAACTGCTGCCAATTTCATTCTAATGATTACTTGCACTGAAGACTTAACTCCATGGACCAGCTTCCCAGACAGGGTTTAAGCCTAGTCCTGGACTACTTTCCCTCCTGCCTTTATATATATATATATATATATATATATATATATATAAATATATATAAATGAAAGAAATGCCATGTTGTGTTTATGTTTTGGCTGCAAATAAAGGCTGCAAATGTTCACTCCACAAGGTTGAAACAACTGTGATTGCATTTTGCTTATGTGAGAAAATCTCTCTGATCAGTCTGGCTAGCTCAAGCTGGTTAACCTGGTTGACCAGCTTATCTCTGAACCAGCTCAGGGATGCAGAACACAACTCCAGTGCTGGGAGGGCCGGTCTCCAGCAAAGTTTGGTAGTCGTCCTGCTCAAATACACTGGATTCAACTCCTTCATTAATTACAGGGCAGCTGCAAAACTTTATTTTAGCTGCTCTTCCAGCGTGACCAGCTTGACCAGGCCAGGCAACCAGCTCATCCTCACACACAAGTAATGGTGGTGTAATATTTAGATTTGCACAGCAGGTGGCGTAGTAGGGCTGGTTTCTGCGTTGGTGGATCATTTAAGAACTGTGGCGTTTCCCTCAATGTGAGCACGAACACACAGTGGTGCTATTCAAATAATTAGGATGAAATAATGAAATAATGAAACAACTAGCTAAGCAACATTGGCCGATTTAACTTCCAAAGGCGACGGTGTTATTAAATTAATGGCCATTGTTATTAAAGCAATACAAAGTGGCTAGCTAACCTGCCTAAGCAGAACTAGACCTAGCTAACAAAAAGAGCTGGTCCTGCAGCTCTTACTCCAGAAATCGAGTTAAGCGACTAATCCAGGTATATTAACTCCTAAGTTCACATGAAAAAACCCGAGATCAAAGAGAGCCAGTGTCGGTTACTATAGCAACTAACGCTCGGCCTCTAGCCTGCCTGCTCTCTGACAGGTTTACCCACACCCACGTTATGTACTCATGCGAGCATGAGGCGTGTCCCTTCCTCGAGGATCCAGTGTTCACACGAATTTAATTATTTGCAAACGTGTGATTAGACCTCGGGTTATTTCCTGGTAAACATTTTACACAGCTGACATTTTAAATCAGCCCTCACTTCTCACCTAGAAATGCTAGCGCTTGCTAGCCACATGCTAAACCTGGCCCCTCAGTGAGCCACCGCGCCATATTGCTTCCATTTGTTTTATTAATGAAGGATTTTGGGAGTAAACACACACACACACACACACACACACACACACACTCACTCCCTCACAGGTAGTCAAGGAAGTGTTGGCAAACAGCAGCGACGTTGACTGATGGTACCCAGAGCACAGCCGAGCGTTTATTGGATCAACAGCTCCTGTGTACACGGTTAAAAGTATAAAATAAATAAACAATAATCATGACAATAATAGTAAAGTAGTTCCCTGATGAACATTTCTAATTTATTTATTTATTATTATTTTAAACTCATTTTGGGGAACCTTAAAGGAACCTTTACCTTCTTAAAGCCTTTTCTTAAAGGTTCCTGCTACACTACTTCCTATATAATAGTGTATATTATATAAATATTGCAACACTAAGCAGAATATGACTGACAACCATAGTGGAGACACTTTTATAACAGGTTTAGAAAAAAAAAATACTAAGAAGAAAGCACAGAACACAACTTGGAAGTAAGAAGTAGTTTATTCACAAAATAATGTAAATGATTGCTACTCCTTTTTGTACAGTTCATTTTTTTCTTTAGCTTCAGGTTAAAAATAATGGCCTGATTTGTAACAAATGCTGTTTTTGGGAAACAAGTAATACACACACTGTCCATGCTGGTACGAATAGGATTTGACATTAACTAACACTGCTAAATAAAAAATAAAGAAATAAAAAAAACACCACACACCCATTCAGGGTCTCACAGCTAGATCTAGAAAATACCACATAAGAAATGTGCATAGGTTTCAATCAAAAACCGAAGCACACGAGGCAGCAGGTCAGAAATTTGATCATGGCTTTTTGTTGAAATCAGTTTTGAGGAAAAAGGACATTTATATATTCTGTTTATTTACTTTTTCATCCAAAAGCAAAATGTCCCATATTAGTAAAAAACTAGGCCTTGTGTGTTCTAACTACACAATAACTACAGCGATGGGGAAATTGATTGATAAGTATTTCTATCACACCTTTGGAAAGAATAAAATGAATATATTCAAATGTTATTTTTACTTCTAATTGGTCTATATAGGGTTATGCTGACCCCACCTGAATAACCATTCTCAAATTAGCATTTAGTTTGCCTGTAAAAGCTGGTATCAAGACTTATCAAAGAGACTCAGAAAGAAAGTTCTCACATTGCTACACAAGGACAGTCATTAACATGCACTAGAATGGCTGAACATAATCTGCTGAATCCAGTATTTTGAAAAAGATTAAAATGTTTGTTAAGATTGGTAAAAACAGGGCAGTATTTTTATAGTTGTAGTACAAGAATAAACCAGTGCATGGTTGTTCATGACGAACCATGAGCACCATGATATAGCCAACCATTAAATTAGCAAACCTGGTAACAAATTGTCTTTAAAACATACTATGGATGCAGCAGTTGTTTTCAGCTATTCGAAACAGAGCTGGAGCCTGGGGTAGGAATTGTCATAGAAGAGTTGGATAGAGACACAACTGTATTATGGCTAGTAAACAGTCATAAAGCTCCTGAAAAATCTACAGCTGTCCTTTCCCCACACCTGAGGAACATGATTGTCAAGCATGCACAGCACACTATTGTAAATTATACAATTAGAAATGGAAGAACAGTGCTATCCCTTAGATGGAGTAGTTTATATCCATGTGACAATGGGGGGACAAAACAAAACAAAACCAAAAAAAAAAAAAAATCACTGATGATGCACAATTACAAACCAACAGCATTATTTCTTGGATGGAGTTCCACACATAGAAATCGAGGGAGTTTTCTAACATAAAAAAAAAAAAAAAAACATATACAAAAAGTAGTTACACTGTTAAGAAAACCCTGTCATTGTCCAGTTGTATCTTCATTTAACAATTATATTAAACCATGGCCACTAAAATTGTAAAAGCAACACATTACAAAAGAAGTAATAACATGGCTATGCTTTTGTACACTATTTTACACCATTAAAAGTGACTTCTACAATGTAAATGAATTATGCACAACAAGGACCATTAATATCTCACAGTCAGGTCCACATATTTGACCCATGGGTCATTGTGTACCATGAAACAGAGTCCCAGTCATCTTTTAGGTTGGAGGGGCAGCAGCACCAAATCACAACAGGTTGTTTTGCTCATGCTCAAACTGAAGACAAGAGAGAAAATGATGTGGTCTATCGCCACGGCTTTAAAAAAACAAACAGCTATTAGATGGAGTTGAGGTGACCACTGCACCTTCCCTTTTTCGCTCATGGTGAGAGGAGGGAAGCAGCTTGGATGAGGTGGTTGAGGTGGTTTTTTTGAGCTGCCACTGCTACAGAGGGCCTTTGAACTGATTTCCAGAGAGATGCTGTCGAATGGATGGCTTTGATCCTGCCGCGTCGCCCAGCTTGCGCCACACCACCTGGAAGCACCCCCCCCCACGCATACACACAGAAAGTCAAAACAAAAAATTCTCAAAAGCAAAGCAGAAACTCCAAGCAGAACCAATGTTCACAATGGCCTTTTTAAATGCAGGTCTGCCTGTCCCTGATGGAGGTTACAGGTGAGGGGGAGGAGAGATACTGTTGCTGTACAAAGACCTAGATTCCCCAGCTTCTACATTCCACAGAGGGGCCATACAGATCCCTTTCTCCATCGGCTAACTGTTTCACTCTGTGTTGTGGGGGAGAGCCTGTTACCTCAGCCATGGCTCTCAAATTACTGTATAGAGTTTGTGGAGAAAATCTCATTATGCCTTCCTAATAAGAGAGATCATAAAAGCAGAAGCAGAAAATGGAAGTAAATGCAAGAAGGAAAAAAGTAATATCAGAATATATAAAAATAATCAGATCCATATAACTAAAGTTAACTAAACACAGGTTAAAGGCTAAACACAGCCACACACTGCCCATACGATTTTATAAGTCACCTCTTTTCTTTAAAATACTGAAGCAAAATACTAAAATATTAAAAAAGCAAACAAAGTTTAATCAAAGATTAAAATGTATTTGTTTGGCTCTAGGTTTTCAGGTGAAGAAGCGGACGGTCACGCTGTTGCTGTACAGGGCACAGGGTTGCCTTTGTAGAGCGAAGAGATAAGTAATAGTAGGCTAGCTAACCAGATGATTCTTATTGTACATGGATGGCCATTAATCTACAAAATATATGGTAAAACACAAAATAATTCACTGGTCACTTCTGAAGCAGATTTATTGTGCTGTAAAAAGTGTGCACCTGTGGGTGCTTGTCCCACCTCTAAACTAATTAAAGAGTTCATTTCGAATCAGTGATCAGTCACCGGTAACACCCAGCCTACATTCCAGCCAGCCCTGTCCAAGGGAAATATAACTGTATCAGAGTACACCTTCACTCTAGGTTGCAAATCAAACATCGTGATTGCTAAATCATCAGATTCCTACAGACCCCAGAATAAAGAATGTGGACGTCATTTGTTAAGGCCCTAGGGCTTCAACTAACTAGAATCTTAAGTACAGTATCCAAATGGAGAAAGTGTGGAACAGTAGTCAGTCTATCTTCCATGGAGTGAAAGTCATAAAATAATCCAGGAAAGGACAAATAACACAAAAACAACATCTAAAAGAACCGAAGGCCTCTCTGGCCTCACCTAAAGGCACTGCTCATGACTAAATAGTCAGAAAAACACTGGGCAACAATGGAATTCCTTGACAGACTAGCATGGTGCTAACTAGGAAGAATTTAAACGGGCATCTTGATAAAACACCTAGATAGAGCTGTGGAATAATGTTTCATGAACAGAGTATTTAAAGTAGAGATTTGTGGTAACACAGATCCCGTTATATCCAACAAAGACCCTGCTTTTCAAAGTAAAACCCTAATACCAAATGTGAAGCATGGTGGTGGTAGTGTTGTATTTTTTTGAGATTCTTTGGTGTATCAGGTAATCCTTTAGATAGATCACATCATCTGTCCATGAACTGAAGCTGAACTGCTCCTGAACTGTCCTGATCTAAATTTCATTAAAAAGTTGTGGCAGGATCTGAATGATATTTGAATGGTATTTGAAGGCCTACAGATGTATTCAAATGCAATTCTGCATGTAAAGTGAGTCAGCATTCCTATACTAATTAACAACTACACAAAGAGTGTGGGTTAAAGGTGCTGCTAAAGGTAGTGTAACCAGCTATGGGTTCACACAAATAAGTTCACTGGCTCTGAACAGGACACCTTTGGAATGTGGTAGAACTGGACATTTGCAGCATGAAAGTGCACTGAAAAAATATTCAGGAATTGCGTGACGCAATCATGTCAACATGAAACTCAAATAAATGTTTTCAACATCCTCTGAAATTTATAGCACAGAGAAGCAAGGCTGTTTTTAAATGTTCCTAATGAAGTGCTTGGTAAGTGAAGGTGAATGAGCCATTGGAAAATGTTAAGTCTTTATTAGCTAATTGCCAGACTGGATTCCTTTCTGTGGAAATATATTTTTTATTGTTATTAGTAGTAGTAGTATTGATAACACCTATAACATGTTTGCTGAATTAACCACAAACTATATATTTTCTAGACTGAGAAATTATTATAAAGCAAAGTCCTGTCTGGTACATTATAAAATTGAAGAACAGAAATGTTGGTGAAATCCTGTTTTTATGCACCTGCCTGAGTGAGTGAGTGAGTGAGTGAGTGAGAGAAAAAAAATAACTCACATTGCACATCTCTCGCACAATGGCCTTCTCCTTCTCACTCAAGTCTTCCTCATAGTCCTCTGGAAGCTGCTTGTTTAGGTTCTCATGGACCTCCAAGACCTGTCATTAAATATAACATTTAAACAAGCATGAACTGCATTCTCCTTTCAGTAAAAATACAGCCTAAAGAAGGTCTGAAAGAAGACACTTGACTTCAGCTCTCTTTTTTGCATCTGTTTGTGTACGGTAGCTATTTTATTCCAGGCATTTTATCAAACAGGGCAGTCAAGGTTATTTCACCAAAGTGATTTCTGAATGTTCCGAATATTAGTAATGTGTTGTTTCAATTTCAATAATGACCTATTTGCATTAGAATTATAATATTTTTTTTTGCATTATTTGAGCAGTTGTTTTTGAGCAGATGGCATTCAATTAAATGCTCTAAATAGCAACAGAATTTGTTTTTGTTTGTTTTGTTTTTTTGAAAATGTTGTTCATGGTTTATGAAATACAACGCAAATGTTAGTTTCCCTAAACACATGGGCTATAAATATTAAAACCAGAGAAACGGATACTGTAGGGTGGTTTGTTTATAATTAAATAAAAAAAAAAACTGTCAAATAGTTTATATTCATAACATGGTAAGACACATTTGCTTTTGATCAGTATGGCTTATAGCGCATGAAAAAGAAATCCAGCATCTGAAAAGAAAAGGATGTGCAACACAGAAACTTCTTACAATGTATTTATACATTATATACTTGGTTGGGGTTCCTTTACTACAAATTACTGCATTAACATGGCCTGGCATGGATGACCTCACGCTTCATTTTTCTTTTGACAATACCCCATAGATTCTCAGGTCCAGTGAGTTGGCTGGTTAATCAAGCACAGTAATATCATGGTCAGTAAACTACTTTGCTAGTAGTGTTGGCACTGTGGGCAGGTGCCAAGTCCTGCTGGAAAAGGAAACCAGCATCTCCAAAAAGCTTGTCAGCAGATGAAAGCCTAAAGTCTACCAGGAGATTTTAGAGCAATTCATGCCATATTGGCTCTGGACTTGATTGAACAGTGGACCAACACCAGCAGATGACATGGCACCCTAAACCACCACAGACTTGTTGCTCATGCATCTTTTCCTACCAAATTGTAAACTTTTGACAACTTTTCAACTTTTTAGCAATGCCCTCCTGTGGCTTGCCTTTTTTTGTGGAAGGTGGTGTTGGTCATATTCTGGACAGCCTTTAAGTCAGCAGTCTTCCCCATGATTGTCAGATACACTATGCTTATACTGTTATACTATATCTTATACTGTATTAATCATTTACTCAACTTAAATGAAATATTGAAAATGAAAAAACTTTTGGGGGGGATTTTCAAAAGATATAAGCTTAAAAAATAAAATATGGTCACTGGATGAGTAATTAATATAAAATATATGATCGTTTACCTTTTTGAATAAAATTATGAACAAAAATAAACAATCTTTTTAAGATGCACAAAAAATCTTCCAGTAGTTACACTATTTTAATTACACTAGCTAGCACCTAGGTATGCCATGGTATTTTTTTGCACCTGAAAAGTTCTGTATTGATAAACGTATTAAATGTATGTAAAATTTAATGTAAAATATACCCGCTAGTGGGAATACGCAGGGTTATAGTCCTATGAGCATAATGATGCTTACTGTGCTGATTTGGATCCTTCTTTGCACAAAGATGTTGGCGGTTTTCCTTGAACTTACAAAACTGAAACATTTGATATGCATATACAATAAGGCAAGATTCAGGTAACTGAAGTCTCAGTTAGACAGAGTGAGAAAACTTTACAGAAAATGGATAATAGAAAGCCAGTTTATCATTTGTGTTAAATGTTTAGCCTCCATCTCTGGATAGGACATATGCTGTTACACAATTTATGAGATTTGTGGTAAGTCAAAGTACAAGGCAAGTGGTTCCCTTTTTGGTGGAAATTATATTTGGAAAGTTGTTAATCTGTCAAAGTTAAAGGAATTGAAAATCTCTAGGTGACATAAAATTCAGTACAGTCACATTCCAATTAAGCTTTTTACATTTTACTTGTTTAACCTTTTTTTGGCCTACTGAAACCTAAATATGACAATAAAATCAGACAAAACAGTTATGAGTTACAGCTGATGATTTTAGATGTTAAAAAACATAAATGCTTGAAATTTCACCCAGTTTTCTTAAGAAGTGGGCTGACAGAACTGTTATGAAAAAGTATTTTTCACAGTTAGTATTTTAGTGTCCTCTAAACTGTACGGGCTAATAGGACATGCCTCCATGGTTTCATGAAGATCTCCCTATGTTAAGCCTCAAAGGCCAATTGGCTGATGTTGGCAACAAATTTTAATCCATCAGTTTAATCAAATTCATTCCTTACTTCTGATAAACCGGAATAATGCTGCATGCTAAGTTTTAGCTTGATTGGACCTACAGATGCTGAGATATAGATATCAAGGGCAAAAGGGTTTACTCCCAGTTAAGTTTTGAGTCTCTACAAAAATAAAAATCCCCAACAATTACAGTGGGGATTCAGCATTACATGCTTGAACCATAAAAAACCATAAAAAAGTTACGCTATGAAAATGCAAGTTGTAAGTTAAACAAATAATAGAAACATTAATAATCCAAATAAACAATGCAACAACGGCCAAAAAAGAGATGCAATGATGATGATGTTTGATTTGTATTTTATAACAAAGTTTAAAAACACAGAATTCAGTGGATTTAGGGTTATTTAAGTGTGTATGATCAGTCTGTATTTAAAAAAAAAAAAAGCTTTCAACATAGCTCTGTAAATCAGATTTCAAAATCTAAGCTCAAAATCTGTGTCAATTTATATTTCTGTCAATGTGTCATCGTGAAAGCAGCAGGAGAGCAACATGGTAGTACCTTCATGGCATGAACAACAGCTTCAGGCTTCTGCATAGACGAGAGGAACCCTGTTGATGGTGAAGACTCACTGGTCTGTAGTCGTCCAGTTCCCTAACAAAATAACACACACACACACACACACACACACACACACACACACACAGAGAGAGAGAGAGAGAAAATCAGATAACATAACACATTAACACATAATTAACTGATTGAAGTAGTAACTCAGACAGACCAAACCACACAAAAAAAAATCCACACCATCTATCAAGGCTTATTTACAGATACTTTAGCAGTTCTGAACTAACCAATGGCACTAGACAACTGTGAAAGGTAAACAGCCCCTGGCAATGTTTAACCATTCACTCTGTATGGAAAGCCCTGCTTTTCACATTTTCACACTGAAGAAATCGAACCAATTCAGTCCAATCACAATCACACTGAACTGAATTCACAGCAACTACACATCTGGTTCATCTGCAGTAAGAGTTTAACGAGGGAGCAATCTTTAATGACTGAAAACTGAAACGGAGTAACAGAATCCCTCTTAAGACACATTTACAAATCAGGTGGCAAATCAAGGTCTTTACTAGTTGCATCAGGTGTGCTTGAGATAAAACCCATCAAATACCTGGACTGACTCAGGGTTTGTAGACTGTGGTGTTTGACTGCATGTTAGAAATATGGCAAGAGAATCAAGAGAGTTTTCCAGAAAGTTCAGAGAGGAGATCAATGCCTTCACAAACAAGGACAAGAATACACAAAGAGAGCAAAGAAATACAGTTGGAAGCAGAGTGTCGCTCAACACGAAAAAAGAACAAACTGACGAACACAAGGATGGAGGACAGTTACATTTGTTAGGACACCCCATTAAACCTTGGCCTTATTTAATATAGTTAAAACATATGGACTTTCAACTATTTTTAAACAATGTTAGGAGATGGATGTTACATAAGTAAACCAATAAAAACTAAAGAAATCATTTGTAAAATGCAATTAATAGAAATATAACTCCCTATGCTCCAATACATGGTATTTCCCCCCTTGGCCAAAATAGCTTCAGTTAGATGTTTCCTATAACAACCAACCAGTCTCTGACATCAATGGATTCTTTCAGCTGTGTGACGTTTCAGCTTTCGTTTTTAGACAGATGGTCTTACATTTCTTTTAACCGTCCTCTGATAAAATAACGAATTCCAAGTGGATTCTATGTTGGAGAGCTCTCCAGGTCCTACTGCAGAAAAGCAGCCCCAAAAGCAAATCCATGACATTTACGCTGCTATGCTTCACAGTTGACATGGGTTCTTATGGTCAAATGCTGTGTCCGGTTTACTCCAAACATCTCCTTTGTTACCATGTCCAAATAATTTACCTTTGGATTCATCTGTCTAAAGCAGAAGTCCTGGTCTTGATTTAAATGTTCTCTGTAAAACTTTAGTCTTGCTCTGTTTTTTTTTTTGTTTGTTTGTTTGTTTTTTTTTTTTTTTTGATAAATTCACTGCTGCCTTCCTGATTCAAAACCTTGACTCTGGCCTACAAAGCCAAGAACGGACCAGCCTCTCCGTATATGATGTCAATGGTCAAAAGCCGATCTGCACCTAGAGCCCATCGAGCTTCAAGTACGGCTCGGCTCGACCCGCCATCCCTCAAAATCCACAGAAGACAAGCGTCCAGGTTTTTTTCTGTCCTGGCACCGAAGTGGTGGAACGAACTTCCAAGTAGTCAAGTAGTTGTTTAGTGTTTAGTGAGGTGTCTTGGCATTCCAGTCTATTCAAACTAGCTAAGGTTATTCTTAAGCAAACAGCGAAGCACTTTTGTAAGCCGCTCTGAATAAGAGCATCTGCTAAATGCAGTAAATGTAACTTGCTAGGACAGTCTGACCTGACCTGATGTTGGCAGTTGTTTCACTTGTAAATTAATTAGCAGACAGTGGAACGGCGGATATCTAACTGTTCAGAGATCTTTTTAAACCTCTTCGCAGACTAATCTGCATCGACGACCTACAGCCAATCTGAAGGCCTCAGAAATCTTTTCGGATCTCATCATGGTAACTATTGTTGAACCGATACTGTAACAGTATTGAACTTTTACATTTATAGCACTTTTGGTTTCCATGTGGTGTTTTCTTGGTTCTAAATCAAAAGTTGAGTTTCAGCAGCTTGTTTAAAGACATTGAAGTTTAGTACCTTTTTACATTATTAAACTGCCATTTTTACACTGTTCTGAAATTTGAATTTTAAACACTAATTAAAAAGCTATACGGCCAAACTTAAAATTATGCTTTCCTACTTGCACATATATCTGCATTGAGGCAATTTGTTTTTTCATAGCTCAGTTCTTTTAAGCTCATTATATCTTTTTTGGGATAAGATATGAAAACATGCTACCTATAAAAAGTGGAACACTATAAATATCAGGATTTATAGCCATCAGTCCAGTACTTAAGTCAGTTGATATCGGCACTCTGTATAGGCAGATACTTGAAAATCTAGTATCTAAATCTATCTATCGGCAAGGAATAAGTGGTATTGGTGAATCCCTAGTAATGACACTCAATTTACCCATAAAAAAGAGCAACCAAACTAAATGATCTAGGTCTGAGGTTTAAATAAGACAGGCTCCTCCAAAATTCACTCTAATGATGATCTAATCATTGGTTCTACTCTGCCCAAAACCAGATTAATATGACACAGATGTTTTGGGATTGCGTTATATGGAGTGATGGCAAAACTGGAACTTTTCACGTCTATGGATCAGCGGTATGTCTGAAGGAGCATACACTAAAAAAAGGCACCCTGCCAACAGAACAATAATCCCAAGAATTCTGGATGGTCGTGGTAGTTACGGTGGCCTGACTTGAATCCCACAGAAAATCTTTGGTGGCATTTAAACAAGCCAAAGAATATTAGTGACCCGAAAGGAATGGGCTAAGATTACTCAGGAAG
The DNA here is from genome assembly GCF_030463535.1 of Salminus brasiliensis. NCBI lineage: Eukaryota > Metazoa > Chordata > Actinopteri > Characiformes > Bryconidae > Salminus > Salminus brasiliensis. The sequence continues at coordinate 40,153,885 of NC_132878.1, forward strand.
CTGGTGTCTGGCTATGCATCACGTTTGCAACAAGTCATAACAGTAAAAGGTTGTTCTACTATATCCTAAGGATGCATGACATTGGGGTGATACTGTAGAGGTTCATTAAAAAGTATTGTAAGTGTGTGCTGAATGTGGAGAAAGCACTTGGTCTATTAGTTCTGTTGAGATATTTCAATTGGTCTTGATTGCTTGATTTATTGCAAACTGCGGGAAGCTTGTGTATGTTCATAAAAATACCTAAACATGTTAATATTATTTGTGATTTCATTTTCCAACAATTGCTCTTTGGGCCAATAACTCAATCCACTGCCAATCCAATGTCCATGCAGTAAAACAGTGAAAATTCATGTGGCACGTTTACAGTCGGAATGTGACTGATACTGTAATCAGATGACGATAACCTACAATAGGCAACAGCTTCCTTATACCTTGACTTTAAAAAGCTTCTAGGAGAGTGAGAGCAAGTGTGCAGCAGGGAGTGAACAGAGACAGGCCATCAGGGCTGGGTTTAGTAAAGGCATGTAAAGGTACGCTTCTCAAAAGCATCTTAGCACAAAGTGCTGATAAACATCACAAACCACTCACAACTGGACTACACAAAGGAATCCCACGCAGACACAGGGACAACACAGTAAGACAAAAATTTAACCCACAATCTCCCCTGGAGCCCCTGGAGCTGTGCACCACTAAGCTTCCCTTGTTTTTTCGTTCCACTGGGTAAAAATACTACCTTTTCAGAGGGATAGTTATAATTGCATGATACCTTAGATGTTACTGTAACATCATTATGCTTACATTTATTGTATTACATGTTTGGATACTGTAGACAATTTGTGTAGTTTGCACTCACATACAGAAAAGTCAAGCTCCACCCCAACTGAAACAGTGTGATATCGCAATGCAAAAATGCGACACATTGTGTGAAAATGCACTGTAGACATTCTATTAGTTATGATATTTAACCTAGTTAGTATTGTGTATATATATATATATATATATATATATATATATATATATATATATATATATATATATATATCCATGTTCCATGATCCTGCAAGTACATTTAAACTGATTCTCAAAATTGAGCTTTATCACATAGTTGTGACGGCTCTTTCCCTCAATGTTGAGAAAAGGAGAAAAAAAAATGTGTACATGAAACCCTGACACACTAGAGTTTAAATCGGGTGATCTGTGGGCATCTGTGCCCCTTTTGTCCTTGAGGTTTCTCTCTCTCTCATGATCATTTTGCCTCTGATCTCCACAATGCATAAAGTCAGAGCTGGTTTGGTCACTCTCAGAGTATGGAAGTTGTAGGAGTCTCTACTTTGGCTCAATGAAAATCAACTAAACCAAATGAATGCTAAAGTGCATTATCTTTAGACAACCATCTCCAACCTCTGGAGCACAGCACAGGTGTACTAAGATAGCAAAAACTAGAAAACAAGTGCGCATGAGAAATAATTTTGTCAATTCCATTACATACATCTTTGTTTGCATCACTATCACTAACTTACTTTCAGCCATCATAGATGTTTATAGCCTGTTAAGTGCTAATTCAACCTAGATTACTCTACTTTCTACTTTCTAATTTATTTTACTAGAAATTCCTTAATATATCCATTTACTTTTGGGCATGGCTAAATTAAGACTCTTAAATTAGAAATTAAAGATTAATTTCTTATATACACTATATTGAATAATAAGAATTCACTCACGCATCCAAATAATTGAATTCAGGTGTTCCAATCAATTCCATGGCCACAGATGTATAAAAACAAGCACTTAAAAAAATTGTCTTTTGATTGTGAATTCTTTTTCTTACTGATATGCATTCTGATTTCTGTTTATCTAGAAGTTGCTAGTTTAGAGAACTTTCGGGGTACTCACACTGAGCAGGGCTTCTTGCCGCTGGGGAAGGGACGACAGCTGTGTCTCAGAATGATAGAGAGTCATTCCCTTGCGTAAAGAGCGCAGGTCTCCAGGGTTACACTGCAAAAAGAATGTAGAAATTACTTACTTCAATTTCATACACACATAAGCACACACACACAGTTATTCTTTATATTATATACATACATACATATACACACAGTGGCAAGAAAAAGTATGGGAACCCTCTGAAAATTTATGTTTTATATTAATTTGTCATAAAATGTGATCTCATCCAAGTCAAGCGTATTGAAAAATATAATTGCTCCGGTGTTTTGGGTCATTGTCCTGTTGCATCACCCAACTTCAACAGAGTTTCATTTATACAGATGTACAGACACTCTGACATTATGCTATATTTTTTTATACATTTGGGAGTTCATGTTCCGCTCATTGTTATTGTTATTGTATAAGCTGGCCAGGCCCTGATGCAGCAAATCAGGCCCAAATAATGCTCCCTCCACCATACTTTACGGTTGTAGCGCTGTATGTTCTTTCCAAATAGTTCAATCTTAGTTTCTTCTGTCCACAAAACATTTTGCCAGTACCGTTGTGGAATGTCGGTGTGCTCTTTCCCTAACTTCAGGAGTGCAGCAATGTTCTTTTTAGTAAGCAGCAGCTTTCTTCGTGTCCTGCCATAGACACCCTGTTTGTTCAAGGTTTTTACTGTAGACTCATGAACACAGATGTAAGCTTGTACCAATGACTCCTTCAAATCTTTGTCAAAATGACCTCAAGAGCACGGAGGAGACTTATCAATAAGGTAAAAAAACACTCCGTGCTCTTGTTTCTTTACCTCATTGATAAGTCTCCTCCGTGCTCTTGAGGTCATTTTGACTGGGCGCCCACTTCTTGGCAAATTGTCTCCATATATAGGTTGTTTGCCTCACTGTAGACTGGTAAATTAGTGTTTAAGTCAAAGTGTCAAAGTGTTTAAATTCACTTTGTAACCCCTTCCAGCTTCATCAACAATTTCTGATCATAGCTCCTCTGAAAGCTCTTTTTGGCGAGGCATGGCTCACACATATCCTTCTTGTGCTGAGCAAACTCAAGAGGTTTGAGTGTTTATCAGTGAAAGTAGCTTTAGTCCCACCTAGTCCCACAACTCCAATGAATATGAATGATCAGAATTCTGTGTGTTATTATTTTGGGCACATTATGTTTGTTTATACACTTGATTTGGAATATGATCAGATCACATTTTATGACAAATTAATGCAGAAAGCATTAATTCTCTTTCACTTCAGAAAAAATAGCCATTAAATAATAATAAAAAAAAAATTATGGATAGTTTTGCACATAAAGTGTAAGGCTTCTTTGCTGTTGTGATAGCACAATCCATTTAAGTACCCCTAAACAGGGTACTAACTAACTAATACTAACCTGTACTGTTCTACACAACAGTAATGGTTTCAGTTTTGTTGAGAAGAAACTTTAAGGCTAGCATGTATCTGAAAGTGAATGCGCATGTGTCTAGTTATGAGCACTCCGGCATATTCCTGCCTATTAAGATAACAGGAACTCCCACAGGCAAAAGCTGACATCATTTCACATCATTCTTGAGCTTCCTCGTGACATTTTCAGTGTCACGCACTCATGTTCTCAGAGTCTGCTATGTGCACGATCACTAGGTGAGGGCTATAAATAGCCCACCATCATTCTGCCTTAGCATTGCATTGTTGTAGTGGATGGCTGTAGGGCAGGTGCCTTTAACGTGGAACCTAAACAAGGGCCTGCTGCCCATTAGCCATCTGTGGTATTTCATGGGTGAAATGGTAGTCTTAAAATAAGCCCTAAAATATGCAAGCAGCATTTAATGAACCAAAAAAAAACTGAATATGTCTGATAATACAATCTCTTTAAATGACACTACCGGCTTTCCCAATCTTTTTAGTAGATCGCTGGCAAATGTTGCATGGTCCATCCAAGCCTGCTTTTCTTGTTTTGCCATATTAGCTAAAGCTTTCTTACTGCCAGTCAACCTGTTAAACCTGCAGCTCCCAGACTTCCCTACACAGTTGAAACAGACGTGGTCCATTGTAAAGCTAAGATACAAAGTGCTGCTATGTGAGCTGCTTTACACACAGGCTGTTGACTTTCAGAAACTTCTCTTCTGATGCTGCTGTAGAGTCCGACAGACCTCTTCCTCTATCAGACCTCAGTGTGGTACATGAAACTGTACTTACAACGCTCTGGCTTTATTTGGGTTGTTTCAGCATTAGAGTTCATTTCTGATTTTAAAAAAGTTTCATATTTTCTTATTTTTGCTTCTACACTGGATACAAACAAATGCATACCGGGCCATCTCAGCATGTTGTCCAATTAAAAAATATATAAAATTTATTTATCTTGACATATTAACCCTGTAATCAACATAAGGCTATATGGGCTATAACGGAATATCTTTCAATGAATTAACAGCACAAAACAAACATAGTAGTGAGTGCAGTAACACAGTCTGCTCCAACACTGCTTTTATACAGATAAAAGGTTTTTACATTGTTAATTGTCCATCAGTTTTCAAACCACAATTTATTTGCATTGCTATAGACCAGCAGTATGTTGTTTACCAATGACTTGTTTCCTAAAAAGACCTTTTTATGTATTTAGATTTTTCTTTCAGTTTCTTTTACTTTTGTCCCTAAAAAGCCCCCAAAAACGTTTATTATTCACTGGACTTCAGGTGATTGTTATTAAAACTGGGGTGCTTTTACTGGATTTCACACAGCGTGTGTCTGTGGGCCTTTATATACTCATTCAGTTAAAAGAGCATTTGTGAGGTCAGGAACAGATGTTGAATGAGAAGGTCTGTCTCACAATTCAGGTCAGAGCAAGTCACATCAAACTTATGAAATATTTTCAGCGCTCTCCTGGAATCGGTCAAACCATCCATTTTGTTAAGATCCCGATGTACAGTTCATGATGTTTAGCATCACAATCTTACTGCTTTTTCCATAGGCAGATCCAACACCACCCACCCCCCGCCCCCACCCCCAATCACTGTAAGGTATATAATTTTTATTCATAACTAAACGTATTAACTAAAATGTATTGATAATAATTGTGCATACATCTTACATACACACTTCTATGTAAAAGACATCTTTTATTGGATTATGTATGCTATATTGTATCATTTAACAATAAAACTAAATAAACCACAGCTGAAAGACAGGCGGGTCACCGTTTCAAGGCACAAATCAATCTTTTTAAAGCACAGATAAAGTAAACCATTTAGAAAGCTGCATAAAACAATGTGTTTCATCAGAATTTTTTTTTATTCATATTCCTTTTTATCTATCAGTTTGTTGCCGTTGAATTATAGATGTTGGATCTTGATGCTTTAATGAATTATGCAGGTGGACACAAGTCCCTACATGGAGAGACAAGCACGTCCTCTCATGCACCTGATCTCTAAAGCCTCTGGGGCTAAGCAAAAGCTCAAGATTGTGCGAGCACTAGCATGCTAGTTTTTGTGTGGTAGCTGGTGATATTGAGCTTTCTTGGCAATGCTAACTAGAGTTCAAGGGCCAATAGGGCACAATCACCAGAGAGACAGAGAGGAAAAGACCATCAAGCCTTCAGAAGTGCCATTTACAGCAGGCTGGTAAGACGCATAGAAAATTACCTTCATTGGTATCTTAGATAAGCTGTATCGGCTACAGGGCTGGGAAGAATAAGAGACACATTGACAATATTAAAGTTGAACTTGCAACTGCAAATGACACAGCCACATCAGCGTCCATATGAAGCCTGAAAATGTTCCACTAGTGTTTTAGAGTGCTAAAATGGAAGCGATTTATAGGTACTGCATACCCATACTGACTGTGTGAGAAGCTGGGTAATGTTAAAAAAAACATAATGCGCATACATGATAAAAAGCACAAATTTCTGCTCTGATCCCTGACTCGCAGTGCCAGCCAACCCTCCTGGCATTGCCTTGGTGAGAAATTGTGGGATGAATGCTTAAATCTGCACAGGCTTTTCATAATATAGGCACAGGTCACGCAAGTGAGTCAGTGCTCCCACAATTTCTTCATTATTACTAGAGCCTAATAACTATGGTGTACTTAAAAATGAAAGTACTGGTTGGACAATTTCTTTTGTACCTTTACAGTCATGAAAGTTTAATTGTCCCACACCTCTCTAATTGCTAACAACTCACAGAGGTCTCGTTTCTGCCTACTCAGGCCCCCAAGTGCCTGAAGTGAAAGAACAACAGTAACACGCTCTCATTAAAATGCAGGGTAGTTTTAATATTCCATCTCGTAATCCTTAGTGTGGCATCTTGGATTTTAGACGTGTAGAATAAAGCAAAAGACACTGCGTGAAACTGATGAGACACTTGGTGAAAAGTGCAACTCCCAGTTGAGCAGATAAACCCTAAACGAACTAGAAGAAGCCCACCTCTTCTCTTGTGGGAGAGGTCAAAAAAAAGCCACAGAGACTGAAGGATGCCTACATGTTTCCCTCCTGCCTTGGGGCATGTAGAATGCCACTTTACTTTACAATGGCTCATCCCACTATGGATTACAGAACCCTAGACCTATTTCCACAGGCACAGAGTATTCTACTGCCTGGAATGATACAGTGCAAATCCTGTTCAGTAAATACTTGGAAATGCAGGAGTATTTTGCTAAAATCAAAAAAACAGAACAACAGTTCTCACCTGCAACAGAAGTTTGCTGTTGTCATCCTCAAGAATCCGTACCTTGGTTTCTAGCTGGCGAATGTAGTTTGAAGAAGCATCTGCAGAGAAACGGGGGGGAAAAAACAGGGTGAGGAATAAGGGAGAGCAATACCATGGAGCATGCTACTGTGTTTTAATTTACTTTGCTACAATGCTACTAGGGTATGTGGTTCACACCCCTGACATCATCTATAAGTGACTATCCTCTGGAACCTAATTAGCATAACGGACCAAAAAACATTGTCCCTCAGGTGTGAAAAAGTGTAGTGTCCCTGCCCAAAAAGTAATTACCCACTGTTGCTTATATAAACCAATTTCGGTAAACCATTGAAATAAATTCAACCAGACATACTTAGGCTTCAGTGGTGCCAGTGGTTTCCATACAGAAACATTTCCAGTAATATATAGCAGGCTAAAGGGCCTAAAGAAGCAGAACACCATGTTGTGATCAAGAGAAACTCAAAGAGATAACTGTAAGTAATACATCAGAGCATCTATGCAGATGCTTCATCAGGACGGTCCTTCATGCATTTCCTAACAAAAGCACTTCCATTTTTCAGAGCACAATCTGCAATATGTATTTCTTAAAATAATTTCTTTTTGTAGAATTGCATTGTTTTATACTTATCTGATTAGGATATAAAGAAAAAAAAACATTTTATATTATTGTTATCTTGGATTTTTTTTGTGCTCCTTACATAGTTCCCAACAGGGACAAACATGTTTAACGTATATAAAAAGGTACTGGCCCACTGTTTAAGCTACTGTTACTACACGCATGTCTCAATCTACAATTTTAACAGCCAGCAGACAGTCACTGTGTAGAATTATTTTGGTCACCAAGGCAGCAGCTAACTGAGCATGATCCTTTGCACAGGAGCATTAGCTAATGGGAGAATAAAAGCCCTGACTTCTTTGCATAAAAAAAACCTTCAGCAGTGGACAGTGATGCAAAGCTGGGCTGCTGCTAATCCACTTTGGCTCCCTTGTGACCTTCTAATCTAGCTTCATCTGGTCGGCTGACCTAAGGCCAGTGCCCAAGCCGATTAGGGAAGCAGGTTCTGCGTCCAGGTTGGATCCATGAAGACCTTGCACCAGCATCCAAAAGCACATCAAAAGCAACCAAAGGCATTAAAATACCAACCACAACCCAAAAACCATTTACAACTATTCACACTCTGCACAGCCAAACTGTCAACAAACTCTCATGTCAATGGGGGATTAAGATGGCGAAATAACGAGAGCTTCTATGGATGCCGGTCACAGAAACTCATGAATAGAGTAAAACTAAGCTTAAGCTTAGAATCTGTCAACATTCCACAACAGATCACCTACGAACCTTAAATGTTAGAAACCCCATTTGGAGTAAGAAATCCTTGCTAGCATCCAATCAATATTTTAAAATGACACTATTTACACGTTTACTGAGGAGTTCAAGGCAAGGAGACACATTTTGTTTACTCTTCGGAAACACTGCATTGTGTGTGTGCGTATGTGTGTGGAGGAGTGACGCAGATGGAAGTGGGGGAAGCGCGTCCACAACTCTGTCCCTCTCGCTTTGTCGGTTCCAATTGCATCAACAACGCCATGACCCACTTCTACTGCTGCGGTTTGCTGCTCCAGCTCTGGGGTCACACACTCAAGTCTTCAGGAGGGGCCATATGGGCTGCAAGTGTTAAGCCTCCTTCATGGTGGGTGTGAGAGACGAGACTCTAAAACAACCCTCCAGCAAAAGGAGAACCAGTGGAAGACTCATTCCCAGTCACAGCTGAGGCTCTAGCAGGTCTCTTTTGTTAAATGCAACTGAGCTTTTAACATAGTAAAACAATTCAAAGCTTGGAAGGCAACATGGGAAAAATGCAGTACCACAATGCTTAGACTTCCTCAAGATGCACATTATTTATCATGATTGAAATGTAAACACAATGCACCAATACTACCACATAAAAAAATGCTATTGCCAACTATGCCAAAATCTTTAATCTTTAAATTTGGCACATTTTCTATGGAGTTTACTCTTGGAAAAGCGATGCACTGCATTTCACATTTTGTCATTGTAGCGATCCCGTTTCAATTTGGCTCCAATTCCTCATCATACTGGAGTCTAGAGACAAATCCTCTACATAGAACAAAGTTTCAACATGAGGGGGGAAAAAAAAAAAAAAGTAATAGCCGGAATCATTCGCAAGAGAGTACAAGGCAGGAACACCCCCTGGACAGGGCACATATGACTATGTAAATATATATACACACACTGATATAAACCCAGTGCTACTCAGTGTCATGTTTGGGATTCTGAGACAGAAAGGATTTTAAAAGTGAAATCCGGCCCCACTGGGTCACGGCGACTCATCCTGCGAGGTGAGCTAACAGCATATAAGCAGAACCGAGAAAAAACAAAACAAAACAAAAACAGCCATGTAATGGCAGGATGCAGAACAGCCATCACATCGCAGACACTGTGCTAGAGCATGAGCAAGCATCAAGCTAACAACATCTGACAGGACCTGGCGCTGAGGGAAAGGGCCGTGCGCAGTGCAGTCAGGGGGAAAGCACAAAGTCTCCCCTCACGTACCCTCAGGGTGGATGGGTTCACCTCCACTGGCTCCACCAAATGACAATAGGCTGAATAAAAAAAAACATGTACGATTCACCACCACCAACTGCAAAGCACTGAGTTAAAGTGCTGAGAAATGAGAGTCATTTTTATGCAAGTATGTGAACAAAAGGTTGAGGTGATACACCACTAGTTTACAAAAAGCTAGATAGCAGACAGTGTGGTATGGAACAGTTCAGAAACAAATCCATCATCTCTGATTTTTCCTGTAGTTTCATACTCCGCATGTACCAGAGCTAAATGTGGTTACACATACAGTACAGGGGCATATGACTGGAGTTAGATACAAAGCATACCAATGTAACAACATAGATTGTAAAGATTATAGATTGTTAAGACTTATTTTACATCTCTAATTTTCAGAATTCATTCTCTCTTACCCTTGCAATATTAAATACACTAAACCAAAACTAACTTAATTTAAAATGCATTACAGTTGAAATCAAAATTATTCAATTCCCACAGCAAATTAAGTTTATTAGTAAAATGTACGAATGTTAATAAAACTGAACTCATAAAAACAAGAGCTTTCTCCACATTCAACACACCTTGATGGTCTAGTTACTACAGAAACAGAATACTCTTTTTAAATTTTTCTTTGATTTCAGAAGAAACAATACATGAGCAGGGGTCCCAAAACTTTTGTCCATATAGTGTATCTGCACTGTATCTATCCCAGAAATATACTCCCCATTTTTCAGTTAAGCGTAGGTGTGACCTGACTGAGAGGTCACTGACCCATCACCTTAGCTGACTTCTCACAGGCCAGTCCCAGCTGCGCACATCACAGCTTCCAGAACATTCTATAAATATCCTGCTTACTGCCAGACCCCAACTGCAGAGCTGTGATGACCTCATCTCATGAGCACCGACATTAACATCTACACAGCAAATTAGGCCATGATAATTCTGCAAGGGTGAACATGAACCTAAAGTACAAAGTTAATGATATACCTTATTTGCTTTTTTTTACATTCTCCAGAAGTTTAGTGGGACACTCAGCTTGTACTGTTCTTATTACAATTACGGAGTAGGGCAACAACATAATATGCTAAAAGACTTTGTACCAACTTTATTACAAACTAAAAAATAATAATAATAAACAAAAACAAACAAACAAAAAACAGTGTACAGTGTTTGAGACAGGATTACCTTAGGAATGCCATGTTCCACACATCTTGGCCCAGTGTTGTTGACACCTATACTGTTAAGGTGCTTAAATTAAATAAATAAATAAAAAACAACAAAACACTTAGCCAAAGTTTTCTTCATATCTGAGACAACACTTTGATGAACATGAAGCTTAGGGTTTCATAATTTTTTAAAAAGTATACAGTTGTTTTATGCCAATAAAACTTTTCAGGTAGAATTCATAATTGTATAGAAAGGAAGGTATTTCCAAGATTTTGGCCATGTAGAGAAATGGCGTTGAGACCTAGCTAGAGGGAGAAACTGGCAATGATTTAACTAAAGTAAAAACTAGGTAAAATATAATCAAAATTCTGAATGTGTTGATTCACCACAATGCCCAAACTATTTTATGGGAACATTAATGCCAATAGCGTAAAGTGTCTGAGTTCCCACTGTAATCTTCAGAAAACTTTTGGTTTCAAAGTACTCAAAGCTCTTTCCCTTGACAAACCCAGTCATTTATACATGTAATTGCCTGCATTCATCCTCCTTCACATGAACAAAGTGACACACCTTCACCTTTTAAGAACTAATCCTATTCTGGCAGCTTTGTGTGCAAACAAGTACATACATGGCACAATGGTGTATCTGTGTGTTTGTTGACTGGTGGGTGGCAGATGATACCTATAGGTCTTTCAGCTCTAATACCACAAGCTCTCTCATTTGAATACATGTACTGCACATCGCTGTTTGGGGTGTGTTTTCACTGCTGGCGACTGCAGCACGTTATATAATCCACAGCACCAATGTGTTGATCAGGGAAATTGTGAATTTACATACTGCATATCATTACTGAACAAACCCAGACAGCTTGAAAGGCAAGTTCATTCAGACTAAATATGAATATGAATGTGCAATTAAATACAAATGTTAACCTGGAAAACACTGTAGTAGAGAGTGACTCCTAAATATGAATATACATATTTACATAAAAACTAAAATGTACTTGCAGTGGTGCATTTTTCCTTGTGAAACTAGACCAAGCAAATAATATCAGTTTACACACAAACTGATTTTTGTCATCTAGGCTAAACATGGCTACTTTAGTCACCTGACATACTTCACATTATGCTTGATTTCAGTGATTATTTCAGGCTCAAAGTGTTAGAGATACCACAGATTTGTTAATGGTTTACTTAATATCTACCCAGTAGGTCATATTAAGATTTAAGCTCTAATTCCTCACAAAAGTTCATTGCTGCATCAATCATCATCTTTGAAGTGTTTAATTACTGACCGGAGAAACTTCCTAACCTCTGGTTAGTTCTGTGATTACCGAATCTGGTACAAAATCAGTAACCAGTATACAGTTTGGTCAAAAAGTATTATATAAGTTTCTCCTTCCATTTTCACAGGCTCAAATGTAACTGGACAATTGACTGATAAGCGGTTTCATGACTAGGTGAGGCATGTTCTCTTCAGCATTTAATAAAAGATTTAGAAGATAAAAGACTAGGTTGACTCAAAGTTTCCGGCTGTTTATAGGAACTTTCAATATGAGTAATAGAGTAATAGCAGAAACGCCAGAAGGTCAACTATTTGATACACTGCAGAATTGTTCCATTAGTCAAGTCAAGAACACTCTTAAGCAGGTAGATGTATGATTTGACAATGTCTACAGTCAAAAGACATCTTCAGAAATTTAAATACAAAGGGTTGGAAAACAATAGTAGCACTACGAAAGGCCAGAATACACTTCGCTAGAAAGTCTGACAAGTTAAGGTTTGCAAAAAAGTTTTCTGTCATTACGTAATTTCCTGCAAAAGATCATACGTTGTAATTTATCTATATTAAAAGCTGTTTGACATTTTAATAAAAAAAATAATGTATGATAAAATTCTGTAGCACTGGCTTCTCCCAAGTCCTTATAATGTATAAAACCAGGACATTTTTCCCTTTTATAGTCTATTAGAGCCATTGCACAAGAAATCATATTTTTCTATCAAATAGAACTAATTGGGAACCCTTCATCTCTTTTCGTACAAGTTGAAAAGTCATAGCATTTCTTTTAAAACATTCCTCTCCTTTACCTACCAAATGTATAGACATGTGTATAAAACAGAAAAGATGTAATTCAGTAAGAATGTAATTTAGTGCTGTAAAGAGAATCCCGACATGCGCAAGAAGCCAATAAACTCAACCAGCTCTGCATGTGTCATTAAAACGATCATGTCCCAACAAACATTCACATCAAAACAGCAGCATCTCACAATTACTCTCACGTTCACTCGATTAGAAAATAACGTGGTAAGAGTAATCCTGCCTGTAATTACTATTTTTAAAATGTAACAAATTAAATTTCGCACTTTTGCACCATAACTGTAATGGATTCCAGTACTGATTTTTTTGTATTCCGACTCTGTAATGCCCAACCCTGATCTTAATCAAGGATGAAGACTATTTCATCATACATGGTGCATCATAGCTTTTTGTGCGCTAGTGGGGCCTTATGTTGCGCAGTAGGTGCCCTTTTCATTTTTCTCCCTGCCCTCAAACAGCCCGAGTCCACCACTATTAAACACCATTATGCCAAACAGCAAAAGTGTCTTCTTTGCTTTTTAATGTTGAATTATTTCTACTGACTGGGGAGTAAATGGTACATTTTCCACACTTCATATGCAACAGGCAATGGGGAAAAAATGGGGAATATTCAGTGGGTTATTCTCCAAGCCACATCATTCCTTGTGCTTAGCTTGTGTGTGTGTGTGTTTCTGTTTAAGAGGTACAAGGTTTCACTAAAGTGTGCCCCTCTTGGCCTCACTGACTCCTCTGCTCTACTTCACTTTCATTCCGATGGCCCTCCAGGTAAGTTCCAAGAAGTTCAACAGAAACCAAGGCAAGTTCATTTTCGCTTGATAGGAATCAACAAACTTAAGTCTTCACTTCCAAGCAGGGCACTCCAACAATGTGCTGCAAAGCCTTTGAGGCAACAGTTATCAAAGTCACTGTGGCGCTATAGACCCACTCTTCTGCCACTGCTATGATTTCATTTGTTCGACTAGCCAGCAGCAGGACAGATGCTGGAAAAGTGCAACATGAAGCCGCAATGCAGATACCACAGGCAGACTGTGACTTCATTTGATGGGCATGGGTTCCTCTGCAGATGGGGTAGAGGTTGCTTTTATGAAGCTTTCACTGACGCAGCTGTGGTGAGAAACGGGCTGAGCTGAGCCAGAAGTAGCAACCACTGTCTTTTATCCTCGGTTTCTTATGCGGGAAGTTTACATAACCCACAGCCTCATTATTCAGTACTGCTAGCATGCTGACCTTTCTGTAAGGACAACTGATTTTATGACTCTGTAAAATGTGCATTCTCCCATAGACAGACATTCCCTATAGACTGTCCTTGATGAAGAGCAACTAACTATAAAAGAACATGTCATAGACCATTTTAGTATTATTATTTACCACGTGCAAGCTTTGAAAATATAGGCAAAACTGGTAATGTTAAATGCTAATAATAATAATAATTATAATAATCATCATCATATTCTGTTCAGCTCATTCATAGAGAGTCACTGGGCCTCTGCAAACCTGATATCAAACTGATAGCAAAAACTCAATAAGCTGACTATTCAAGTACTTATTGCTATACATGCAAATAAAATAACTTTCTGCACTTTTGGCCTTAAGCTATTCATTTAATTATTTATTTCTTTTCTTTCTTTCTTTATTTATTTATGGTGAGCATAGAAAAAAATACATCTCATAATACTGGTAATACACATGATTAAAAAATAAATAGATGTTTATTTAAAACCAGACATTTTCTCATGCCTAAACATGCTTGAGGGAATTAAGGCAGTGCATTTTCTCTTTTAAAAAAGTCTCAACTCGCTTTGAAGTTTTAACCAAGCAGACAGGAGGAGAGAAGTGCACACGCCACAATCCCATAAAAGTTTCCTAGCAATAAAAGTACTGTAACTAACTAATTGTGAAGCAAACTCCAAAGATTCAGACACTCCACTCAAGCTTCTCTGGACCACAAAAGTGACTTCTTACCTTTTTTAAGAAATATTTTCGCAGGATCAATTTTGGTTCCACGGTTTTCAGGGGATTGTATTTAATCAAAAGGGAACACAATTTCATATCTGATCCATTTATGAGCCTGAATAACATGCAGCTTAAAATATATACGGAAATGCAGACAAATCATGTATTCAGAATTGCATTTATCTGTAAAGTGAGATTATTGCCATGCATCATGTCAGTCCAATAGAATGAACATCAAGGTAATATTCTTTGAATGGTCAGTCTATGAGTAAGTTATTCCAAATCTTTACCAAAAATAAATAAATAAATAAATCAATAAATAATTTCTTAACACAGTTACTCCATTAAATCAAATCAAATTTATTTGCAAATCACTTTTTACAGCTGGCATCAGCAATCAGAGAGATTAACAAGACAAAAAAAAAAAAAGAAGACCCCCAGCATGCAAGTCAAACGCGATAGGGGCAAAACTCAAAGTTGAGGAACCAAGACTCACATGGGGGACTCTACCTCCTCTAGTCAGAACTATTTATAAATTATAAGTCAGCAAGCCACCACAGAAGACCGTTCTACTGCTCAGGTGTGCAAAATAATCATAATGATATAATAGTATAACTAATATAATCATTATAGAGATGGTAATTGGGGCAGACAGTTAAAGAATCCATGCAAATTTCAACATAGTCATTATGCAGGTATCAGAGACAGGAGGGTGGGATGCAAGCCCACCTGAAGGGTGGCAGGGGAAAAAATATTACATTTAAAATAAAATAATTAAGTTTAGACTACACTCCAAATCGTCTATTTAATTTGTCATCATTGCAGAATTAACAGTCCTTGACTGGAGTGCCGGTAGATCAATTTGATCTGCAGCTTTTTACAGGCTGGTTTATGTTTTATTAATATTATTATTTATTTATTTGTTCTATTACTATGTTTCCAGGGAAACATGTTGAACTAACTGGCACACCACTGGCAGAATTAAGCAATAGGTTTGGTACAGGCAGATGCCATCACACCCCACCACCCACCCACCTAGAGAGGATGAGAGCAACGACAACGTGAATAAGCTAGCTTAAGGATGTAATCTGTGCTAAAAGCTGCTTTTCATGAAGTTCTTTTTTTTTTAAAATAAGCTCTTTAGAATCTAAACCAACAGAAAAGGAAATAAAAAAAATAAATAAATAAAAAAAAAACACTGCTCCTTTGGCTAGCTGCCACTCATCTGTGATAAAAGCCACAGTTATGGTGATGTAAGATTGTGTGGCAGTGGAGGTCCACAAATCACACATCTTCAGTGATTCCATGACTGTGGTTGTGGTCTTATTGTAGAATGTGAGGACTGCTGGGTCAGTAAAAAAATCTTGGAGATGGGACGCTGCAGTTTCTCGACGCCAAAGAAAGCCCTGGTTCTTAACAACTGAATATGGAGGCAAATCCTTGCAAATAACAGATTACAGTTACTGTTTTTTTGCATATTCTCATATTGTAAAACCTTTACATGTATTTTGTTACTACCATTTACATGTAAGGCATTTAACACATAAAGATTATCTCTAGGTTTATTTAGTTATAAAGATATCTCTAGGTTTAGACACTACTAAACAAGTCAATAAGGAGACCACTCTGCTATTCGCCCAAGTATTCTCTGAAGAGGTGGATCTTCAGTCTGCGTTTGAAGACAGCAAGCGACTCGGCCGTTCGGACACCCAGGGGAAGCTCGTTCCACCACTTTGCAAGCTGGGTTCAAGCAAAAATCTGGAACTTCTAGGGCTTCCTGAGGACAAAGTGTAGTTCCCTATTCTTCATCTCTCCAATGGAGTGAAGGGGGTCACAGTCACACTAAGGGGGATTGATCCCCCAGCCCACAGTCAGCACTTCTCAGGGTCACCGTGTCTGCTGTGTCCAGACTTTTTAAAATAGCCCATCTTTTTTCAAGGTGATGTCAGCTTTGTTTAGGGAACAAAAGCAACGGACATATGGCCCAACGTTCCTCACGTGCACAGAGCAAGCTCAAATCAGTGAGGAGACCCTGCCAAGTACATTAATTACCACTGCACTCCATGATGAAGAGAAATTACACTACAATCAGAATACCAGACCTTCTTGAACCTTTTTAACTACTTAATATTATACACATTTCACATTTCATTCTACATCACAACCTTAACAACAGCCTCTGGAATCCATAGATACCTCAGTGACACTATGATCTCATGAGTATGTTTCACATCCACAGCTCTCTGAAGACAAAGCTGATCAACAACAACAACAAAAAAAGATATACGTGTTGTTTACTGAGGGCACATTGTGGTTTCAGCACCTCACAGAGTTGGTATACTGCCTTTGTCAGTAATCAAAACTTAAACATTTATTTAGAAGCAGCTTTCAATTCTTGTAGCTTCGTTTGTTGAAAATAAATCAATAAAAAAAATGTGTTTCCATCTAATGATTTATATTTATATTATGGATTAATCTGCTGATTGTTTTCTCCATTAAATGATTGATTGTCTGAAAATAATAAATTGCTGGGATTCTTTACATTTGTAATTCGATTGCACTCCAACCCCCCTCCCTCGTATGTATCAATTACTTTCATTTTTAGATCTTTAGATAGTTGTTTAGACATGGCTGTTGAGTGTCAGTAAAATATATGAAGAGTCTGATCATTTATAAAGCTTGGAAATTGAACAGTTTCTAATTACAACTGATGACATGTCTGCGTCTTTGCAACACTTTGAGTGAGGGGCAAATCTTAGCATTGGTTTCTGTTGATTTTCAGTATAGGACAACAAACCCGTGGGACCCTAGCATGAACTTACATTTACATTTGTACATTTGCGGCATTTAGCTAACGCTCTTATCCAGAGCGACATACAAGGTTACTTGTATTACAGAGGAGGGCCAATGTAGTGTTAGGAGTCTTGCCCAAAGACTCTTATTGGTGTAGCGCAGCATAGCCACCCAGACCAGGAATCGAACCCCAGTCTCCCCTTATGGTGTGTGAGCTCACTGGCAGGTAGTGGTGTTATCTGTTGCACCACACCAACCACTTTAATCCGATATCATTCACATGAGTATAGGACATGCCTCCTTGGCAGAAGAACAGTCTCCGCCACATCCCATTCTGATGCAAAAGGGCTTGGTTTTCACCATTCTTCAGGAATGTAAGAATTCCTGACAAGCAGGCTCTCCATTTAAACAACAGCCAGCTGAGAGAGTTCCTTCTGAGCCGCCTCGTGCTTCTGCTAAACCATTGGCCACCTGATGAGAGTGGTGATGAGAGGTAAGTCTTTCACTGCAGACTCCCACACACAAAAAAAACTTGCATTTCCGGTAACAGTTCTTCTGTCTGTCCACAGTATTTCTTCGTGAAGGTGCCATAAACACACTAAATACACAAAATGTCCTTTAAATCACAGTGACTTACCAGCACGTTTCACCTAGCTTGTAATGTTGCAACACTGGGTTGGGTATGGACAAACTTGCTCATTAAACAAATCAAATTTTGCTCCGTCTTGCTCAAGACTGCTTACAGTGCTAATGTCTCAAGCAGAGAAACTGTAAACTGTGTAGAACAGGAAGAGCTGGTTTCAGAGGATTACTCATTGCCTTCATGTCAAGAAGACATGCCAAACCAAAAATGAGAAGAACCCTGACGATGCCACATTTACATATATACATTTATAATTAAATGTACTTACAATTTACTCATTTTTATTCAAATATGCCTGATTAAAACTGCAATACAACGAAAGAGAAATTCATAAAAGCTACATGTATTTCTCATAATTACACCACATGGGATTTTAGCTTCACCTCAGCTTCATTAATGATCAGAAATAATTTAAGGATCAATATCAGCCAATATTAACAGACTTTAACAGTCTTTTTAACCACATTTGTCTTTTCCCACTTACACTGAAGGGCATTCCTAACAAAGGAAGAGGGTATAAATACAAGGGTAAACCCTCACTCTCCAGCAGAAACATTAAGCTTCCGTAACCATAACTGAGGACAGACTATTTGCTCGTTTAGCTGTGCTATCTTGTGTGCTGGTGCTTCACCATTATTTATGGCCATTATACCAGACCCAAAACCCATGTATATACAGACAAAGCATTACTTTACCAAGCAGTAAAGTGAAACCTTTCTCCACACTGTTCCTTCTCTCCTGCTAAGCATGTTGTGCCTGCATCAATGCTCAGTCATTGCTGGATGGTTTTACTGTCCACTCCCAGTACTGTCCTTTTTCCCCGAATGACTTTAGAATAAGCACCTCGATGTGGTAGAGCGGACCGTCAGAGGAACTAGGGGCTGCGATCAGACTGGGCTTAAAAGTAAGTTCGGTTTACAAATAAATCTTAGTTGCCTGTGGGTACCTTGAAGCACACACTTGTGAGAAATATGAGATACAGTCACAGAGATCCACACAGTCTGGCTTATTAAGTTATGTGTGTTAAGGGACGTCCTTATCTCCTTATGTTCAAACTTCTGATCAATGTTTTAATATGGACTAAATCATCATTCAGGGCAAAAAAAAATGAGATTTTACTCAGAGAGGTCCCACAATTTGAGGCTCAAACAGTTTGAGGTTTTGATGTGAAGCAGAGCAAGCCCATGTAGAGAGGAATCTTGCTGGTGTAACTGCACCAGCTGACTTTTTCCATTCTATTCATTTAACTGACAGTTAAAAAGCAAGCTAAGCAAAATGAATGCAAAAATGGTTTCCACCAAGATTAGAGGTTTTTGTGCGCCACATGACGAGGAAGAGAGAGTCGATTTTTAAATATCAGAACTACTGTTGCATATTTTAGGGCATTTGGCGGCCTTAGATCTTTTGCAGATTAGTTGAATAGCTGTGGTTGTCTACTGCTGTGAAGCCTGAAGAGATTCAAAAGAGATTGATTTTGGCTTTAGAAGGGGGACGGGGGGGGGGGGTACCTCTTAGGATGCTGTGTGACTATAAACTGTCCATCAGATTCACTGGTATAGTGTAGCAAGAGATCATATTCTCTTCATTTCGGAATATAAAGTATCTTGATTGGTTGATTACTACAGCACCATCTGTGCATCAGGCTGGGGAGCAGCTTGGCTTGGCTGGGCTGGCTGGGGAGCTCCTCTTAAACGGTCAAGGGAAAAAAAAAAAAAAAGAAAAAAAAAGAAAAATCTTCCCACCCACCCATACTTAGCATCTTAGACACATCAAGGAATCTACACACATCCTCAAAAAGACCATGTGCGCACACACCCTGCCCAGCTGTCAAAATAAATGACTTCACGGGCCACACACACATTGACACCCTACAGGGTTGTATGCATAACATTTTTTTTTTAATAATAATAAAAATGGTATTCCATCGATTGTCTGGGCCATAGGGAATAGCCTAGTGAAGGTCAAAAAAGCGAAAAGTCGTTTCGCTCGCAAGACCAAACTGTTAATGTACTGCTGAAGCTTAACAACCCATTTCATTCCAGGATTTTCGCATTCAGGGCTGATCATCTGAAACCTATTCTCAATAAATACATTTTTAAAACAAATGCAATATTATAACAGGTCTGCAGAAAGGATTATTGCTGCACTCCACCAACCCTGCTTGATCTGCACATCTTCTGAACTGGAAAGCAAGCAGAGAAACCCACTGCTGACCAACTGCATCACATGTTTCATCTTCCTCAGGCCCTCGGACGTGCGCCTTTGCTTTAGCAAGGTTAAAAAAACAACAACAACCAGACGCCGGAAAAAAAAGTTTTTCCCCTTACACTCCATACACGAACTGCTAGACATGAGCATTGGGTAGACTCTAAGCAGCACTGGATAAAAAAGCTCTTTGACTACACAGAACCCTACAGGCCTACAGAAGGAGTCCGGTTGGACTGTAGCCACCCAGCACACGGCCTGTTCACCTTACTGCCATCAGGCAGGAGGTACCGCAGCATCCAGGCCAGAACAAACCGGCTAATGAACAGCTTCTACCCACAAGCCATTAGGTTCCTGAACAAGATGTGAACCTTTCACCAACACCACTGCACTCGGACACTTTATTATTAATACTATATACACTACTCCTATGGACAACATCACTAAGTCACTTTATACAACAGGAATAGACCTAAACATACATATTTATATTTAGCTCCACTCTCTCTTAGACTATACCTGTCTCATAAATGTACATATCAGAGAATTTCTACAGATCCCTTATTTATTTAATATACTTTTTAAATATAACTTTATTTTTAAATATGTTTAGTATGTATACAGTTTGTCCTCCTGTAGAGCAGAAACCTGAGCCTCACCACAAGCATTTCAATGCATCTGTCATCGTTCTTTTTCAATATCATTTATTCCAATGTCAATATTAACATCACACCTTGCCCTTAAAATGGATCTGAAATCACAGCTAATGTTTTATTGTTCAGTCCTGCTTCTCCAGCATGCCCTCCTTTACAGCTCATCCCCCCACATGACTGCATTACACTAGAGAGCACTTACCGTTCAGGCCGTTTGGGATACTTCTGTGATGATGGGGTGCAGAAAGGTCATCCATTGACCTCCGAATGGTGCCCACCTTCGTCTCCACGCTCTTGCTCATGTGGTTATGGTGATGGTCTGGGCTGCCTGTGCTCCCTGCACTAGAGGTGCTGCTTCCGTCCCCGACATCTCGCACCGTCCCGGAGCCCCCGTTCAGATTGGACAGACTGGACTGGCTGTCGATGGAGCTCCTCGAGCCAGCTCCGTTCCTCTCGTCATCCAGCATGAGGATGATCCCCTTCAGGTCCGAGTTCTCGCGCACCACGCTCTCCTGGTTGGCCTCCAACTCTTTGAGCTTCTGCAGGTAGGCGCCCACCTCTTTCCACAGGGCGCCCGCCGTGTACCTGCCAAAGCGCTGCCACTCCCGCGACAACTTCTTGCCCTTCTGCCGGTCGTCGTCCAAAAAGCAGCACAGCTCCCTGAGCTCCTGGTTGTCGTCCTGCAGCTTCTGGTTGACCTCCTTCAGGTTGCGGATCTCGTGGAGGTGCACCTGCAGCCTGCGGTTCACGTCCTTCATCATGTTGCCGTGCTCGATCATCAAGTTCATCTTGTCGCCGTCCAGCTTCCTGAGCCTCCGGACCAGCTCCTCCTTGCTCCACCTCAGCAGATCGTCGTCGGGAACCGTACTGAGGTCCTCGTGGGTGCCATCGGGGAAATGCTTGGCCATGGCAGATGTGTCGGGGGTCGCGATTTCAACAGAGCAGACTGGCGAGCTTTAGCCCTGGCATGCTCAAAACCGCACGACGACGACTAACGACACAGCGGTGCATCTGCACAGCCGCTCACAGAGACGAACTAGCGAGCGCTCGTGCGCATCGCAGCAACGCCTCTGCTCGCTGAAAGAGCCCCGCAGCTCACGCGACCCAACAGCTCGGTGCGGTACGAATCGCGTCTGCCACAGCGAGGCGAAGCAACCCCGTGCTGGGAGCGCATTACCCGAGAGCCCTGTTGCTTTCGACGCCGGAGAAACCGCAAACAAGCGACCAGCGGGCAGTGTGTGTGTTATTTCCACAGTAACCGCAAACAACAGGCTAACGCTGCGGCTTATGATGAGAAGCCCCACTCGCTCGCAGATCTTCCTGTAACGGATCCCCAGTTTGAAATGAGCAGGGTGGTCCTCCGGCTGTGGGGAGTGAAGAGTGCGGAGAAATCGGGCGAGTGGATTGTGAGCGTGACCAATCAGGACGAGCGAGAGAGAGCGGTGAACAGGTAGGCTAGGAGAGGCATGAGGAGAAGCCTAATGAAACGCAGGCACTGCCCTCTTAAAGACACACGCACCCACAGCCAGCATGGCGCACTCAGCAGCCCACATGTGATCTGCCGTCTAAGTGAGCGCCCGTCCAGCTCACCTATATACAGCAGATCATGTGTGGCCGGGCCGGTTAAAGCAGGAATCTTTATAGGCTAAATTACTGATACGCGCATGAATGCGATCATCAGTCTGTGAAAAAAGCCAGGCAAGTGTACAGTGTTTTAGAGCAGTGTGCTGTAAGGGGTCGCCTGCTCAACCATAATAAGCTCAACAAGCTTAATAATTATAAAAACTGATCATTTCTTCTCACATATGTTTATTTTGGCAAAAAAACAAGCTTTTGTTGGTTATTCATTTTTCTCAACACAGCTAACAGAACACTGCAAGTGCTTTCTCCACTTTCAACACACACTGCTACTTTTACTGATCCACTGCAGTCCCCCAGTTATTCAACCCCCTGAACAGAATCCCTCATAAGACACACATTCACAAACCAGGTGGCAAATCAAAGGCTTCATTAGTTTCTTCAGGTGAGCTTGAGATAAAACCCATAAAACCCAAAAAATCAAATACCTGGACTGACACGTTATGTGTGTTATTGTCTTTGTCTGTGGTTAATATGAAAAAAAAAAAACAAAACAGGGTCGTATGTCAGTAGTATATTAATGTAATGTTTTGATGATCAAATTGACTGTAGGTAATGACACTGGACACTAGATGGCAGCGTGGAGCCAGGTGTCGACGCTGAAGCACAGTGTCCGATACAGCTGTTGTCAACACAGTGTCCGATACAGCTGTTTCAGCTGTTTTTAAAGCTTCGAAAAGCTTCGTGATGACCATCAATAGCTGGAGCAGAACTCAAGCAGGTTTTACTGTTTGGGGGAAAGAAAGAAAAAAGTCCCGCATACATTGTGATCGGTCCTGGCTCTGAGTTTGACTGTCTGCTGCCCCACCCTGCAGCTGAAAAAGCTGTGTAGCAGCCCACGTGGCTCAGGGGTTGAAGGGGATGAATAGCTGTGAGAGTGCAGTGGTTCAGTAAAAGGGTTTGATTGGTTTATTGTAAACATCATTGTAATCATTGCAACTACAAATGCATATACTGCTGAGCTTGTTTAGCCTTTTTCATCTAACATTACACCACCGTATGGATCGTGTAGAGATGTATGACACAAATGATGGAGAATATTTCATGTTTTTTGATGAATGATAACTGGGTTCTGAATAAATGAAGTACGTCTTTTTTTCAGTGTCAGGTAACTCATGTGGGGCTCACATGGGTGGAACGTATGCTATGGGTGGCTTCAAGGTGGTCATGGGCTCGGAGTGGGTCCCATCTAGGCCCCTTATGCACTGTACAATCCAGTAGGAAGCTGGAGGCACTGCTGAGCTTTCCTGGGTTTCTGGTGACAGTGATGCGGAGCTGTTGCTCCAGGACAGGTCCTCTGAGATGTGCACTACCAGGAACTTGGTGCTGCTCTCTGTCTCCACCGCAGCACTGTTACTGGTCAGAGGAGCATACTGGGAGTGCATTTTCCTGAAGTCCACATCAACAGTCCTACTACAGAGACCTACTACAGTTATGTCGACCGCAAACTTGAAGATGAAGATGTTGGAACTGTGCAACGGGGTGCAGTCGTGAGTCAGCAGAGCGAATAGAAGAGGGCTTAGCACATATCCTTGGGGGACGCCGTGCTCAGTGTGATGGTGCTGGATGTGTTACTGCCAGCTGCCTTACTGCCTGTGGTCTCCCGGTAGTCTCAGGACTACTTACCCAGGAAGTACTACTTACTAAACATGTCTGTCCTGTCTTGTGTTTTTCCTCCCTGGTCTTTGTATGTGTTTGGTTTGTGTCCTGGTCTCTGTTCTGGTCTCTACCCTTGTCTCCGCCCTTGACTCGCCTAGCCATTATTATTTTTTCCCAGCTGTGCCTCTATTGCGCCCCCTTGTTGTCTTATGCACACTTATGTGCATTGTTTTTTTTTTTTGTTCTGCACTGCATTTGGGTTTCCAGGTTTGGCTCTTTGTCTTCATTTTGGTTGGTTTCTTTGTGTTTGTATCATGGACATTTCTATTTGTCTTGATCACGTGACCTCTGTCTGGAACTGCTATGCTAAAACCAGTGGTAGATAACTCAACTTTTTTGACACAGTAAAGGTAATTTAATGCTTTAGAATAATTCATGTTCAGCTAGAAGCGATATTTACTACCATTAATCACTCAGAAATGATCTCAGGGGCAGCAGTTAGCTGTGAACGTAGGTCTGTTAGACTTGCCAGAGAGAGCTCGCGAGTCCTCAGTCACGTGATCCTCCGGTTAATATTCAACGTCAATCGTCAATGCTGCCAACGTTCATCAATATTTTACCGTTGATCCAACATAGTCCTGATATCAGAATTTACAATCTGGACCAGAATGATGATTGTTCATCATCAACGCTGTATCGACATCACCTTGCTGTGTGGGACAGGCGTACAGCAGCGTCCTCGGTCTCTAAACGAGATTTAACAGCTTATAGTTGATGTGTTTTTCGAGTAGTGCCAGCTCTAAAACCACGCGTTACGGCCGCATTACACAAAGCACGGATCCATCAAATGATATCGACACTTTCACGCTGATCTAACGTCGGTTGAGCGACTGCTGTCCGGGTAGATTGATAATTTACGATCGATCAAATAACGATTGTTAGATCTGATGTCGGGCAGCGTCGGCAGTCGGCTCCATAGCTCAGTGGTTAGAGCACTGGTCTTGTAAACCAGGGGTCGCGAGTTCGATCCTCGCTGGGGCCTCAGGGAAACCTTTTCATTCAGACTTTAAATGCACAAAGACACAAATCATTGCCATATTATTCACAGCAACCACAATAACAGACAAAAAAAATACATGCTTGAATATTTTTATTCAATCAGAAAATCAAAATACATTTTTAATCATCTCTCCACCTTATTAAAAAAACACAAAGGTGAGACAAAAGTGGCCAACACAATGTGTCAGTTATTCAGGTACAAGTACAGAAGTGCTAGTATTGCCATCCTCTGGCTAGTGTTATAATGACTAGTAATATTTGTAATATTAGTAATATTTAGAAGATTAAGTTGGAGGGTGACATGATGCATGATTTTACCATAATCAAATAAAAAAATAGGTGTTTTTCCATTAAATAATTTCACATTAGCAATTAAGCAAAAGGCACTTGAGCAAGTTTTTACTAATAATATTTCTACAGTGACTCATCTTCTCCAGTGGTGTAACATTATATAATTTGGTGTCACTGTACAATTTTTATGAAGGCTTTTATGATGGTTCAGTTCATCCAATTGTAAGGTTTCTATAACACTGCGTAACTGAACTATGTTGTCTTGCGATGAAAAGTGGTGGCAGTGGGCAGTGATGGCGCAGCGGTTAGAGCGCTGGGCTATCGATAACAGGGTTGTGGGTTTGGTTCCCTTTACCCTCTCTGCCCCCTGGGCGCTGGAGTTGGCTGCCCACTGCTCTGGGTGTGTGTGTACTCACTGCCCCTAATGCACTAGTGTGTGTGTGTGTTCAGTAGCACAGATGGGTTAAATGCAGCGGACACATTTCGCTGTACAGTGACAAATATGTGCTTAACTATGAGTTAAGAAAGAATTCAAAAAACAGCTATGAACAATATACATGAAAATACAGATTTTTAAAATTCAACTAAAACTGACCTATAATATGTAATATGATTATATATATTTTTATTGTAATGTAGTGTGATTTATTTTTTAGCAGATTGTGACTTTCAACATTAGAATTTCATAAAATGAAAATCAGTAGTTTGCTTAAAAACAAAAAGGTTTCAAATCCATTTGTCAAGTACCCAAGTACAGCATATTGCTTATTTTAAAAAAGCAATACTTAAGACCGGCTCTGAGCACAGTATTTGATTTTGCAAAGCACTCCACTTTCAGGGCGAAGAGTGCCCGTGTCCTTTATCTTGAAGGACTGTCCAGGCACAAGGCTGAACTCAAATCTCTGAAGCAGTTTTGCCAGCACCACTTTTGCCTCCATCTAAACAGAAACAGATTTCAGAGTGTAGACAGTGCAGATGCATGTTACTGTTATTGTTGGTATAATTATTGTGCTTAAATAATAATAATAAGAGAATATATAAAGTGTGTGTGAGAGATCTCACTTGTGAAAAAACCTGTCCAAGGCAGGACCGTGGGCCAAGAGCAAATGGGAAGTAGCAGAAATACGGTCTTCACAAAAAAAAACACAAAAAGTTGAGATGATATTTTTTTACCAATAATAAATATCGCTCATATGCGCAGCAATAAAAAGAGGAGAGAAAATACTCACTTTGCGGCGCTCGGATCAAACCTTTCCGGGTCGAACTTCAATGGATCTTTGAAGAATTTATCCATCCGCGATGCGACGTAAGAACTGAACTACAGAGGGTAAAAGGTAGCAGTAATTAAGACATTAAAAAATGCAAGTAAATAAACCACAATGTGTGAATGTAAATTCCACTATAGAAATTGAGCAGAAACTGAGCACTTTTTAACACATTCTGGAATAAGGTGTAGCCTTAAACCCAAGGACACTTACAAGCACTGCACAACCTCCTGGGACTTTAAATCCACTGATGACTGTGTCCTCGTGGAGCCAGCGAGAGGTGCCTGAAGCAGTGGGGTACATGCGAAGTGTTTCCTTTAAGACCTAAAGCACATCAACAATGACTGCATAACAAAGCAACCACATAATATATCTGTAACCGCAATATGCTTTCTCATGCTTTGTTGACAAACCTGGGATAGGTAAGTCAGCTTTCCAAGATCATCATACTGAATTTCATGTTTTGTCCCAATGACCTCATCCACCTCCTCTTTAAGCCTGAGAATATAAAAATATAAAACTAATACTAACAGCCTAAAATAATTTTGCATATACTTACTAAGACATTATTTGACTTCTTATTTTACCTGTTTAATATTTCAGGGTGCCTCCCTAGCTCCATGAGGACAAATGAAATCTGATTGGCTGTTGTTTCCTGCCCTGAAAAATAACAAAACAGAGGTCCAGTTTTACACATAAAAGTGACAAATATTTTGTAAAAATACATTAGTACCGATTGCTGATTGCTTCCGCCACACTTTACCACAATTTACGATTTGGTAATACGCATACCCCAATACCCAGTAAGGTTATGAAGCTTCTGAATTGTTTGAAGCGGCAGGCCCGGCTCCTGCGTCTATCATCCTCCTTGTCCTTCTTTGTGAATTTGTTGACTTTCTATCTAAAGTAGCTCTTCTATTGACAAGGCTTTGATTGTAGGAGATCTCAATATTCACTTTGTGAAGAGTCAGGCTCCACTAAAGTTGCTTTTCAATATATTTTAGATGCCTTGGCTTCACTCATCAATCAATATATTTAACAATCATGTTATATATATATATATATATATATATATATATATATATATATATATATATATATATATATATTCTCATCACATATTAGACTTAGTTTTGACCCGGGGAATTTAACCTTTCTCAACATGACTATCTCTGACACACCAATACAACCCAAGAATTCTTTTCAGTACGGTGTTCAAAACAACCAGGAGCCAATAACTCTTATTCTTATTCTTGCTCACATTGAAAGACATGATTTCACAACATTTTTAATAATATTATTCAAAATAATTGACAAACAATTCAAAGTCAGTTCCACACTACTGCTGTATGTATTGATGAATGTTGCAGCAGCTCCAAAGCATACATATAGTACTTCAACCCAGCTTGGGTTAATTAGCTGGGTAGACAAGTTCTTAATGGCCAAGATCTTAGAAAAAAATAGTGCTGCAGCAGAATTGCATCTACTTCCAGAATAACAGCATTCATCAAGTTCTTTGGTCTGGATTTAGACCCAACCACAGCACTGAAATGCAGATATTAAAACTGATAGGCTAGAAAATCTTGTTGAAATGAATGGATATTCCCCTTATTTGGTTTATATCCTATTTGACTGATCGTTAGCAGTGTACCAGTTTATATAAATAATGTCTGCTCTCATCACATCACAAAGGGAAATATGGTGTTCCACAACAATCAATCCTGGGTCTGTTACTATTTATTATTATTGCTGCACTGGGTACAATAGCGCAGTGTACCGGTTCACAGTCCACAGTCTTGTTTAATCACACCTCCACCCTATACAAACACTCTGCACTCACTACTAAAACTCCCTAGCACAGTCACACATTATCACCCACACAAGACCTCTCCCCACTCACACTTCACCTGAATTCACACCCATCCAGTTTTTAAGCTGCTTTATACCAGTGCAATGTAAATGAGTAGTGAAGGATGGGTTCCCCCTTTTTCTTTGCCACCATCGTCCTTGGACTCGGATCTCTGTAAAGCTGCTTTGTGGCAACATTCGTTGTAAAAAGCGATGTATGAATACATTTCAACTTGAATGTGACTTACCAGCTATAAAGAAAGTGACAAAATTGTCAAGCATCCGTTCATTGTCTTCCTTGTCATTAACTTGGAGTTCCTCTACAAGAAAAACAAAAGACAAAAAAAAGCTAAGATGCTGAACTGATCATGAAACTGCTCATCTAAACAACAGTCAATATTTCTGTTAAAGCTCTTTATTTCAAACTGAACATCTACCCTTTAATCACACCTTGGTTGCTTCGTTACTATTGTGATGGCGCACAGAGGCAAAATTATGAAAATTGTGAATAAAAAAAAAGAGAGTGCAGCTATTTAATGCTGCAACAGACTGGTAGAGGGATTTTGGGCTATTTAACACATTTTAATAGTTTTGGACATGTACCGTATTAGGCATAAGAGGCTGTTTAAATAATCAGTGTTCCAAATTACAAAGTAAATAAGAGAAATGGGGTACCAGCTGATTTGAGGATTTGGGTTAGAATGTCTTTGGGGACGTCTTCGCCACTTTCCACGGCACTCTTCCTCTCGTTTATCCACTTAGCTCCAGTTGTACGCAAGAGGTCAACAGCATCTCTTATCTCCTGCACCTTCTTTTTATTCTTTGGGAAGAACTATGTAAAAGCAAAAGACCTATACCATTTTAGTGGATTAGTGCTGACATGAGAAACATGTTAACTTAAAAAAGTTAATTAAGTGTCTCACAGTAAAGAATGGATCTCGAAGACAATGTATCATGCCTTGCAAACAAAGTTCTACGGCATGTGGAAACGGGGACTGGGGATTATTAAGCAAGTCCAAGTCAACCCCAAAAGCCACCTAAAGAGAAAGAATAATTTCACAATTAGTGTAAAGAACAACAACATGCATACTGATTCACCCCAACTAGGATGAACATTAGGTCACTTGTTTAGAATAGAGTAATCTTATGGCTATCCTCAGCCAGACATAACAGAAACACAAATCTGCTCCAGTTGTGGTTGAGTATTTAGGATTGAAAGCATACCACTGTTCCAAACTTATGCTAGATCAGGAAAAGTGGCTATGAAATCCTTTCCACTTAAAGGACTAACATTATTAGGAGTTTGGATGGAAAACATTACAACCTTGCAAATAACGTCCAGGGTGACACAGTTGACCAGCTTGTGCATAGTGGCAGTTGACTGATCTTCTGCTATCTCCCCTAGCTTCTCCATAAGAGATTCTGCCTTCTCATTGAACGTTCCCATCAAACCTCGCAGGTAACTGTCCAGGGTTAGAAGATAAGCTGTTTGTAACTGTACCTTGTATTACATTTTAATTGATCATAAATGTATGAGTAATAAGGTGTCAACTCACGAGCTGCTAAAAGCTGGATCCATGATCCTGCGCTGCCGGTACCAGATGTCATGATCTACAGCAGTCACCAGTCCATGTCCCATAAACCTGTTAAGACATCCAAAAAAGGTGACCAATGTGTTCACTCAACTCTGTTCAAGAAAACTTGCAATAGAGATTCATTAGCTCGGAGGTAAAGTGTAGGCTGCGCTCCTCAGCAAGCTTCTTTGCAATGAACTCACTGAACTTGACACTGAGACTCCAAATAATTCTACTCCACTAAGTTTTCATAGGCCATGCATAATGCCCCCACAGATATGCATCACTGGGACAAGGACTCCCTCCCATCAGTGGGAACATACAGATTGCTATGTCTTGCATAGAAAAGCGTGGGTTGTATAGACGTACATTGTTCTTCGCTTCACTCCACCGACAAAGAGCATCCTTAAAATGCAATCAACCGTTTTATTTTGTGCAAGGAGACAAAGCAAAAGTAAAGTTAACATCAGACTGGAAACAAGTGAACATTCTTCTCTGAAGGTGCGCACTGTTCATTTGATATGGGCTATGTAATACTGTCTTACTGAAGTGATGAGTGAGTCAGAGTGAATATGTATCACCAATGATCTGAGTATTCATGTGAATTCTCCAAAAACAATACTGCTCAAGTCTTCCAGAGTGC
This sequence comes from Salminus brasiliensis, assembly GCF_030463535.1. NCBI lineage: Eukaryota > Metazoa > Chordata > Actinopteri > Characiformes > Bryconidae > Salminus > Salminus brasiliensis. The sequence goes on from NC_132878.1 coordinate 40,184,522, forward strand.
TGAGCAAGAAATCGTGCTGTCTACTGGTTGAACTAACACTTCTGGAGAGCTATAGAATTTCAGTCATGGCGACAGCATGTGAAGCCCACTTCACGGATCGTCATATCCTACACTTGCTATGTCTAAGACTTTTAAGACTATTCTAAGAGAAATACCACCCAAACTGTCTGAGTAAAGCCATAGGATGCAAAGCAGCTTACCTTCGTCCAAACAGGTGGAATAGACGTTTGTAGACAGCAGGATCTTTGATGTACTTGGGGGACATCAAAATCTCCTACAGTACCAAAACAAAGAATATTGACTAATCTAGGTTTTTAATGTCTTATAAGCTGGGTTAACTGTAAACACATAGGAAATTCATACCTTTGTAGCCTCAGGGCAGGTGACCACTAGTGACACATTGTGGAAGCTGTTAAGTCTGTAGATTGGGCCATACATTTCAGTCCTGTAAAATATGAGAACACACTATCATATCATCAACCACAAAGTGTTTTACATGAGACCAGAATGTAGTTCATGGCATGATTTAGCCTTTTCTAAGTTGCACATCTGTACTTGTGTGTGTATACAGAACAGCAGAAGCTACCCCTTATGTTAGCTAGTGTGAGAGAGGGAGAGAGAGGGAGATCAGAATATGCCAGTTATGCCAGCTATCGACACGGTGCAGGGTGCAGGGTGAACGCGATAATAAAACAGTCATTAGCCGTTATTTTATAACCTCGTGAAAGATAAGGCAAAGGCAAGGGGGGAGTGTGCAGAGCTAGACAGAGCTAACGTCTTACCATTCCAGCATTTTGTCGTGCACGAGGCGATCCGACTTCATTTCTTCCATAAATGCACGCGTATGGCCCAGAAGAAAACTTGGAAAAACAACAGAGCTTTCATATGTCATCTTCTTTCTTTTTTTTTTCTTTGGACATAAATATATAAAAGACTCACTGATAGTTTGTATGTATATATATATATAAAAAAAAAAAAAAAGTAACTAACTAGCTAACTCTGACAAACAAGCCCCGCCTGAGCGAGCCGTTACCCACACATTAGCTAGCTTGCATGTTCGTGAGGAAGACCTGAACCAGATGTCTTACCTGTCCCGTGGAGGTCCAGGGATGTGGTCATATTTCTTGTGAATATACCAGACATAAAGACAATATCCAACAAACGCAATTACAACAGCGCAGAGCAGGTAGAAAAGCAGGTGAGCTACCAAAGTCGCAGCTGCCTGATACACCGCCATCCTGGGTGCTGTGAGACCTGTGTCAGATCAGTGATAACCTCCCGATGACATTTCCCAGTTTTAAGGGGAACTTGTAGTGGCACAGTCCACCAAAAAAAAAAAAAAAAAAAAAAAAAAGGGGTCGGGCTTCCGGGTCTCAGAACAATGGCCCGCGGTGTTTCAGACGGCAGAGGGCAGTGCTTTCTTACTACTCCTCGTGCTGGCCAGACGAACAGGCCGGGGCGCTTGCCAGGGCTTTTGGTCCCCATGCAGTCAAAGCTCAGTCACAGGGCCTTAGAATGAGCCTAATTCCCCGGTGCCCCTTCACACATTTTCTGCCAGCTCATTTCTAAGCTTATCTATCAGCCCTGTCAGGAGCTGACCTCTCACATAGCAGTCCCCAAGCATCAGAGCCATGTTTGTAAGCCTACACTTAGCCAAGATAGACTTCTACCTTTTCACTACAGTAACAGTTAGACTTGATTGCTTGCTGGATAGGAACAAGATCCTTTAATGATAGACCATATGGACATACTGTATGCCACTTGAAGTAACAGTGACTGAGGCCAAGTCAAAGGCCCATCAGTAAATCATGATGCTACAATAATCAGTCTCAGCTATACATATATTTGTGGTACTGGTGAATGGTAGCTGGTGTCATAATGACTGTTTGTGTTGTGTTACAGTTTCTACCCTGCAGGCGATACACAAGGATATTCGATTCCTTTCAGCTTGTGATGGTAAATTTGGAGCCAAGTGTTAGACAGGCTCCCTCAGCAGTATCAGTGCAACCCTGATGATTAGATGTCTTCATCACTGAGAGTACCGCTGGGCTGATAACATTCAACACCACAATACTGGCCACAATTAGCAAGGTATAACAATATTTGATGATATTTAAAACAATGAAGGACCCACACTGCTGGTCAGTGCTGGCCAGGTGTGTGTTCTCACTGCCCTTTTGCACTGCCATGAATGGGTTAGATGCAGATGTTGAATTGTGTTAATAACAAAAAAGCACAACACTGGCACTGCTACACTTTGCATATCTACGTATGTAGTTGGATTAGACTTAATGAGAATATGCCAGAATATGTCAGCATGATAATAAAATATGTACGCACAATAATAAAATATTTACGTACGATAATAAAATATCTACGTACGATAATAAAATATGCATTATCCGTTATATGACCTCGTGAAAGATAAGGCAAAGATAGAGGGGAGAAAGTGTATCAGACAGAACAAGCTTCTTACCATTCAAGAAATTTGTCGTGGCTAAAAACTAGTTTTAGTATGTGATCTTTTTTTCCAACATGAATATAAAACACTCATTGATAGTTTGTATGCATATATAAAACATAATATATATTAGAAAAACAAAAAAAAAGTTACTCTGATAGTTAACTTCGACAAAACAAGCTGTCACCTACATATTGGCATGTTCATAAGAAAACAGCAAACAGATTTCTTACTTGTCCCATGGGAAAAAAGCACAACAGCACAACACTGGCCCTGCTTCACTTATATCTGCATGTCTACATATGTAGTTTGATTAGACTTAGTTTTGTACTCTCTTATATCTTATTACACCAGTGTAACCTTAGTATTGTAAACAAAAGAAAGAAAAAATAATGTTTCATTAGCTTTCATATATTCAGAATCTTGAAACAATCAGAAGCCCCCAGCAAATGGCATACATTATTAAATGCATACTACATATTAAATACAATAACTACTACAACAAAAAAGTTTGACAGCGTTCCATTCCAGGTAAAACATGTAGAGCTGACTGATGACTAATGCTGGGAAACCTAAATTCATCTATCATAAATCAACTCTGTTTGACTCAGTGACCTTTACCATTTTTCCTTGTGTTGTATAGAGGTCAGAAGGCAGCCCTGCACTGAAATCATATCGACACTATGGAATTTTATTACTTCCTATTCTCTCTTTAATCCTGGTCTAAGATCAGACTGACAGACATGGATATATGCGCATATCGCTGCTGTCCAAAGAAAACCATGTATCTCCACGTTTTTAGTTTTCTCCATGGTTTAAGGCCCTGTAGCTGATCTGTACGCTGTGTAAATAATTCTGGATAAATAGACCAATCAAAATGCTCCACATGACTTGGACTTGGACTTAATGTCCATTCAAAGCCTTCTCCTATAAAGTCACCAATTTGGAGATACATGTTTTTCATTGGACAGTGACCACATAACCACAGAACCACAGAAATCTTATTCGGCAGAAAGTGGGCCAGCTACCAGTGCTATTAAGTAATAAGCATTTCATGTTTTTGTATGTGTGTGAAACCTACATATTTAGATTTTTTCCATCTTGGCTGGAAAAACCCTTTCATTGGTATAGGAGCTTTACATTATGTAAAGGGTCTTTAGGGAGCTAAAACGTTCTTCTAAAACGACATATGTAGTTTGATTAGACTTAATGAGAATATACAGAATATGCCAGTTATGCCAGCTATTGACACGGTGCTGGGTGCAGGGTGAACGCGATAATAAAATAGCCATTAGCCGTTATGTAACCTTGTGAAAGATAAGGCAAAGGTAAGGGGGAGAAAGTGCATCAGTGAGAACAAGCTTCTTACTATTCCAGGAATTTGTCTTGGACGAGACGATCCGAGTTCATTTCGTTCATAAATATACACGTATGGCCCAGCAAAAAACTTGGAAAAACTAGTTTTAGTATGTCATTTTTTTTCCAACATGAATATAAAACACTCATTGATAGTTTATATGCGTATAAAAACCTAATACATATTAGAAAAACAAAAAAAAGTTACTCTGATAGTTAACTTCGACAAAACAAGCTGTTACCTACATATTGGCAAACAGATTTCTTACTAAGCACAACAGCACAACACTGGCCCTGCTTCACTTATATCTGCATGTCTACATATGTAGTTTGATTAGACTTAGTTTTGTACTCTCTTATATCTTATTACACCAGTGTAACCTTAGTATTGTAAACAAAAGAAAGAAAAAATAATGTTTCATTAGCTTTCATATATTCAGAATCTTGAAACAATCAGAAGCCCCCAGCAAATGGCATACATTATTAAATGCATACTACATATTAAATACAATAACTACTACAACAAAAAAGTTTGACAGCGTTCCATTCCAGGTAAAACATGTAGAGCTGACTGATGACTAATGCTGGGAAACCTAAATTCATCTATCATAAATCAACTCTGTTTGACTCAGTGACCTTTACCATTTTTCCTTGTGTTGTATAGAGGTCAGAAGGCAGCCCTGCACTGAAATCATATCAACACTATGGAATTTTATTACTTCCTATTCTCTCTTTAATCCTGGTCTAAGATCAGACTGACAGACATGGATATATGCGCATATCGCTGCTGTCCAAAGAAAACCATGTATCTCCACGTTTTTAGTTTTCTCCATGGTTTAAGCCCTGATCTGTACACTGTGTAAATAATTCTGGATAAACAGACCAATCAAAATGCTTGTCCTTAATGTCCATTCAAAGCCTTCTCCTATAAAGTCACCAATTTGGAGATACATGTTTTTCATTGGACAGTGACCACATAACCACAGAAATCTTATTTGGCAGAAAGTGGGCCAGCTACCAGTGCTATTAAGTAATAAGCATTTCATGTTTTTGTATGTGTGTGAAACCTACATATTTAGATTTTTTCCATCTTGGCTGGAAAACCCCTTTCATTGGTATAGGAGCTTTACATTACGTAAAGGTTATCTAAGCTTTAAGAAGCCTTTTTTTACAACTCATTAGCAAAAATAGTTCTTTAAAGAACCACCCAACCCAAAGAAAGGGTCTTTAGGGAGCTAAAAACATTTTTTTCTAAAACGACATTTCATGTGAACCAAACTTTGTGGAATCTTCCTCCATAGTTTATTCCCCTTTTCTCTAAACTATAGCCATCGTTCCCAGCCCCCTTTTGAATACAAAGAGCCTTTTGATCCCACAGCTTTGTTTGTTTCCGATGGAGAAGATAGAGCAGGTTTGTAGAAGAATAAACAAAAGGCAAAGTGGAACTCTCTGCTCGTTCCTGGGCGTCCTAATATGAAACTGTGGCCTGGGCTCGGCAATTGAAACCAGATTGCCACACATATGCGAAAGCCTTATTGCCCAGGCAGAACGCTCGACTGTCCCTGGATGTTCCTGGTTAAGGCCCAGGCAGGCAACGGAAAGGCAAAGCAATTAAAAGTTATTCTTGCCCTGCCCCCAACCCCTGCTGCAGATATAGCAGTGATGATGGGTATTTTGATTGTCATGCCAAATCGCACTCTGGGAAACATGCGGAGGCTGGCAGCTTCGTGTCGATCAGGGCCGATGCTTACAAGCTTGAGTGAGCTTTTCATGTGGCACTCTTCTGATGTGATGATTGACTTGACTCATCATGTGATACATAAGATTTTTACTCATCTTTGTATTTATTGCAACACAGATTTTAGCTTGCAGAGCATTAAACATACAGTTTATGGTGTTTTTTTTCCTTTGATTTACTGTTAAAGTGATATGAGACAAAATGATTTCCCTTTTTCGAATCAGAGTGTCCTGAAGGTCAAAGCCTCAGCACAGTTAAGAAAATAAGACAATAAATACTGTACAGTTACACATCTAACATAAACAAATATAGTGCTTGCCATTACTGATATAAAAAAATAAACAATGGCAAGTAAATCCCTTCACAATAATAACACCACAATGACCAACTGTAATGGTATACAGATTAATTTGAATATACTTTAAATAAAGTGCCATCCTTAAAAAAAAAGGCGCATACAAATGTGTATGCACTTGAAAATGATTCCTGAAAAGATGTCTGGAGCACACACGTTAACAATATATACAGCTCCCAAGCAATGCACCATCATATACAATAAAACAATAGAAAGCTCACAGAAAATAGAACTGCACAGAAAACACACACACAACATATTACCCATCCATGTTCTAAAACATGCACTTCTTTTAGTGCTCCTCTACTTGTCAACCTGAAATTGGAGGTTCTGACTTTAAGCTTTAATTGAAGAGGTAAATGAACTGTGCTACCTGTGAATTGAGTTCCCCTGAGTTGGCAGTGGAAGTTAATGTCCGGTCAGCCTCTCAAATGTCCCCACAACCTCAAACTACAAGTCTTTACCAAAGGATGAGCCTGATGTGCTTTGTCAGAATGGAACTTCGTCAAAACCTGAAAACATTTGTTGTTGAGCAGGAATTGGAATTATTGAGTGTTTATGGGTTTATGACCACTGTGCTTTCATGGAAGCTGTTAATGTAGCTGTAGATGACTGCCATGTAAACATTTGAAAAGTTGTGATCCAATCGTAAGGCATATAACCTAACATAAACTTAGTCTGGACAGACAATTATAATGTATTATGCTTCAGATTTTTCCCATAACACCTGAAATAGCAAACAAAGTATTCATTCATCCGTGTTTACTTTTGAATAAAATAAATAAATGATGAATAAGACAACAGATTCCAAACTAAACCACAGTGGTCATGTTTGTGTTCCGGTTTATGTGCTGGCAAGTTCTCTCCTCTATCATGACACAACACCAGTTTCAGGGGAAAAGCTCCCCACACAAATACTTTCCCATGCCTAGGAAAAAAAAAATCCTTGAACTGCCTCAATGCAAACACAGATTCTGTTTGATCACGGAAGATGTTGCTAAGCCTGGAACTTTGACCAGCGTTTAAACTCGCTCCGTATGGCTTGTCTGACCTTTCTTTCCTAAAGCCATTTAAACTGAGTGACTAGCTGAACAAGTCAATGTCAGGTCAGTCATATTTTCTGTAGTCATAGCAGCATTTTACATTAACTGGATTTGTTGCTGAAAGAGTGTTGCTGTTGTTGAGAGTTTCCATCTGTTCACAACTTTGAAGTACATTCTGGAATTAGAAAAATGTGTGGCTACTCCCATATACCTTTTGACAGCTTTGACATATTTGACATATGAAAAAAAAAAACGAGTGTGCTTGTCTGTGTGCTATCTTTGACCTCTGTGCAGAAAAGCTCCTAACACTGAAGTCAAAAGCACACAGATGGCAGGGAACCATGCTTAAAAACATGTTGCACATTTAAGAGGCTGGAAAGCAGCTGTGGGATGGTTTACGTGTGAACGCGGCGTGAATTTCAACGACTGAAGTTGAACTTCATACAGACAGGTTTGGCAGTGGCCTTGGGGCATTTGATCAGTACTCCCTGGCCTCCTCCAGCTCATTCAAGAAGATTTCCTGACGGGGGTTTTCAGGGCAGTTAAGGCCATTATTGGGGGGCCGTACGGCATGGAAGCGGCTCCAGTCACCTTTACATAGGATCCAGGGCAGCACGTCCACTTTGAAGTGCAGCTCAGGTGAGAATTCTGTGCTGATGAGGTTCGGCGTGCCTGCCCCTTTGCCCCGGGTGATCAGTTGGCCTTGGCTGTCGTAGCAGCAGTGCTGAGCAGCCAGCGTAGTGCCCTCTGCTGACAGAGCAGAGCGTAAGCATCTGCTCGCTGAGGGCTTGTAGATGTCCATGCGCTCCTTGGGGTCACTGGCGTCCGTCCAGTGGAATGTTCGGTTGCGCTCCTTGTCTGGCAGGGTGACCATGCTGTGGGAAACTGCAGAGGGATAGGTGCAGGGGCAGCTGGGCAACTCCATGAGGACCTGCTGCAGGTAGCGCTGGAGGAACTCGCTCTTACAGTTCAGCCACTTCTCACAGCTGTCAATGTCTGAAGAATTAAAACCGACACCAGAGATGACTAGAAGGTCAACAAAGAGAGCTCAAGTGGACAAACGGTAAGGGGCCTGTTTATTTGGTACACCATTTGTAGGTCAATAAACCAGATATTAAATGCAGCTTACCAAAAATGACCCCTTATGCATTTACCTTGTTGATATACATTTTTCATCTATGATAGATCATCTTTCCATACACAGTTTGTTTTAGTCATGTAACTGTGAATAATTAGTCATTGACCACAGGATCACTGTTGGCTCTGTATTTACGTGCCTGTTCAGAAGTGGCACTGCGGTGCTTGAAACCCTAGCATTGCTGTGGCTCTCATGTAACACACAATAATAATATCAGTGCAATGTCAGTGTCACTGCTGGGTTACAATATATATATATATATATATATATATATATATATATATATATATATAGTACAATATACATTCATATAGTTGGTCCTATAGAAAGGTGCTGGGTAGCTACACCTCATAAATCAATAACAATCAATCAGAAACTAAAAATGTGCAAGATTTTCAATCTCATAGCAGTTCATGGACATGACGTTTACCTGTGCCAAATGGTTCTGTTCCATTGTCCATCTCAAAGGGAAACACATTTGATACTGGGTTCCGATCATCTGCAAAAAGTAAAGGATTGTTTTGCACTGCTCGTTTATATGCATTCAACTTTATACACGAAAAGCAGGTGGATTTACCAGGGCATGGGTCCAGATCACAACTCCTGGATTCGGTGGATATGCAGAAATCTCCACATGCCCTCGTGCGTGTCTGGTTGCCATGGCCACAGGTGACGGAGCAAGGGGTCCAAGGACTCCACTCCTCCTTTTTCTCTGAAGAAAGAAATTAAACACAACAGAAAGATCAAACAGGCTCAACATCCAAGCATTATATAGAACAATCAGGATCCCTAAACTAGGCAGGCTCTCACATTTAAACCTACTGCATATCCTTAAACTTTACTGTCTATCCTCTTCAGGCATAAATCAAAGGGAGTTTACCACAGCAGAAGTTCTACAGCACTTACAACTTGTCTCCGAGTTCTTTAAATACTATTATCATTACTATGTTAGCATCATTCTTTACACCTCAGCAAACCCAACCTGAACCATTCAGGAGCATACATAGTTTATTACATTGAAAATGTTGTACCCAGAACCAAAATAGGGTGATTCCACACAAACCCTTCCACTTAAGTATACAAAAAAAGTTTAGCAGGATAAATAAAAACTTTAGAGAACAGTTCTTTCGATAAAAACAATAATGTTGTGGCGTTTGTCTTTCCCTTTTCATCCAAAAGGCCAAGCATCTGTTGCACAGGAACAATTCCCTCCCTAACAACCTAACCTCACTCTAGTCCTGTAATGTAAAATGCAGATTAGAGATGTTGCATGTTTAAAATATTTGATTCTTTAGAAGACGGAGTTAGGTGCTAATGATACTGAATGCACAGACATAGTCCTGATTACAGACATAGCAATGGGTGATGAAAAGGATGGGGTGGGCTCAGGGACTGCCCACTTTGCCTTTGTGGCACTGCCAACACAGCGGCCACAATAGCCACAGGATCAGGCAAACAGCAGAGGTGTAATTACAGGACCAGTCGCTGGTGGCAAACATGTCTTCAGCCTGCTGTATGTCATATCTGACCACCTAATGGCATTTCTGTGCTTAAATTGGAAGCTTCTCACTAATATAGACTGGTCTGGCTGTGTAACCAGCCTCTCACTCGTTCATTCTTACAACAACAACAAATATATGAACATATGTTAGTGAATCAGTGTAACGATATATATATATATATATATATATATATATATATATATATATATATATATATATCGTTACACTGATACACTGATGAAAGTGTATATATATATATATATATATATCGTTACACTGATACACTGATGAAAGTGTGTATATATATATATATATATATATATATATATATATATATATATATATATATATATACACTTTCAGGTTCAATTTAAATTTTTAATTCAATAGTATTTCTGAATAGTTTTTTATGTGGTAAAAGTCTTGATTCTAAATGGTTTGGCTCAGATAAATAAGGTCTCCAAAAACGTTTTTCAATGTCTCCCAGAATGAATTCTAACAAAAACAGCAAACCTGAGCATTTATGTGTGACTTAAAATAAAATTTTGATACTATTTCGGCATAAAAAGTGACAATCCTTATAATGAAAACAACATTACATTTTGTTCTCTAAGGAAAAGACAAAACGAGAATCACAAAATTCAATGTATGGTGTTCTTTGTTTATCTAATTGTGTAGCGGGTTCTAAGTCAGAAACTGGTTCATAATAGGAACCATAAAAGTTTCCTAAGTGACTGTGCAGAGAAAAAGACATGACTATGAAGACGACCGAAGTGCTTTGACCCAAATTCGCAGTTACATCCAAACCACTTTTCTTCTCCTCACTGATCCTGTTCATACCATTTCATTTGGACTGCCACAGATGGAGACTACACAGTTAGGTGGCACGCTCGTCTTTTCCCACCCCGTTGAAGGACAAGCAAGCAGAGGGAGAGACAAACAACAGAGGCGTAATTTTCTTTAGTGGCCTTGAAAAAATTCCTGAACTGGCTCTAAACCTAAGCCGCGCTGAGTCTGGGGCCTGGCCGCGGGGGATGAAAAGAGCAGCCGAATGGCCTTTGTCACGCTGTGTTCCCAATCCGTGCTCTAATTGAGCAACCATGGACCTTGTTTTGTCCTCATGCTGCCATTAGTGACTGCATCAGGCCCCGCTTCAAAAGTCGGTGCTGTCTACCGAGCGGGGCCCGGCATCCACATCAAAGTCCCCGGCTCTCACAATAGCCCCACCGGCCAAGCGCTCGCTTTCAGTCAAGGCATGAGACAGTGCGCTTCCCTCAATCGGCCTGCTTCTCACCCTTCTCTTTTTATAGTTCTATTTCTTTCAACAAACTCATTCTCAGCTCAACAATCTTCTTTTCCTACAGCCAGTTACAGGCAGAGCCTTGGGACTGTTTTGAGCCCATACAAGTAGCATATTGGCATCCACCCCATGATCTTACAAATGCAAAGCACCTGCCTTATTGTCTTAAATACACTCCCTCTTAAAAATTCATTATCTTGAGCTCACCTTGACCTCAGGAGAACTATGTCAGCTATGGTATCTCAATCCCAGTGAGCCACACTGCTTCTATTTTAAGGCGGCTACAGACAAAAACAAAGGACTGCAGTCCGCAGCTTTGCTCACCATAGTAGCTATGTGTGGGGTCCCAGCCCAGGTTCCATTGGTTGTCCCATTCACCCCCCATCCCACCTAGCCCACTAGGGAGGGGCTCTCCACTGTCATAGTCAGATGTGTAGTCCTCCTCCTCCTCTTCTTCTTCGTCCTTCTCCTCCTCCATTGCTTGGCTCAGCCCGTCCTCGCCCGAGTCCACATCAGTGTAGCCCCAAAACAGAGGCCAGAACAACTTCTTACCGCCCAGCCAGTCTACCACAGAGGAGGGGGAAGAGGAGGAGATGGGCCAATCACTGTTGCGCTCTTTAACCAGATCCATCTCCACTTCCATCGGAGAATCATCCACCACCTCTATGGTTACCTACGACAAAGAAAAACAAAGGGCTCTAATAAGAAAGTAAAGGCTTTCCCATAATAATGCTGAAGGACTGATGCTCAAGAATATCCCACTTTCTATCCCACAGGAAATGACAATCAGTTCCTTCTTCTCTACATAACAGTTTATCCTGTCCAGGGCTGGGTTTCTTACTAGATTTCGAACATTGCTGTGAGGATCTGATAGCATTCAGTGACAAGATTGTTACACTGAGGTCAGGATGTTGGATAATCACCACCCCACATCACCCCCAAAGAATTGGATGGAGCACCATCCATCATTCCAGAGAACACATCCACTGTTCCAGAGCTCAGTGCTGAGGGGCTTTATACCCTGTGCACTGTGACCACTCTTACCTGAATGTTTGGGTTTTGAGAACCGACATCGGCATTGGCCAAGTCAGGAAAATTCTTGAGGTCCAATACGAACAATTTGGACTCCTCTTCAGGCTCAGGCTGTGGCAGGAGTCCTGGGGATCGGTGCTGGGACCACCTGCGCTGATGCGAGCCAGCCAACACACTCTGCACCTGGTTTTGCTGTAAATCATAGCCTTGGCTGATGTCGCTTGAGGCTGTCTGAATGCGTGTCTGATCAGAAGAAAAAAAGGGTAAAAACAGGGCAATGTTACTTGAATGCCGTGTGATACAGCACCATTGGTTCAACACATGGTTCAACATAAAATCTAGCACCGCTGTCATCCATTAGACAGGAACTTAGAGAGAAACACGTGAAGCTTTTTAACCAGTACACACTTTGACACACTTTGACAGTGACATCCTCTTTTTCATATCAAGCATCACTTCGTGCTACCGGAAGTCTCCCTACCCCCTCCTGGCCTGTCACTGCATTGTCCATTCATGATCAAACTGCTTTCTCTCCTGCTGGAATGTGGCCTGTCCTTAAATGACTCTGTAGTGGGAGTATGCTCCCTCACCATCACTACCATGTAATTCCTAAATTCCAAAACGTCAAACACGAAGCCTTGACAAAGCCTGAACACAGGCTCCATTGAGTTCTCTGGTGACACACATACGCTGAGAGGATTGGCAGCCTAGATTTACGGATCCATCAATATCGAAGGCCGCAAGCATTTTAAAATCATTGCTGAAGAACAATAAATGACACCCCCCCCCCCTTTGATTATCCCTATTTCCACCAACAAACACCCCCGCCCCCTCAATCCACACACACTCACCCAAATTTAATTCCAAAGCTTTGAGGGTGAGGGTGGTCAAAGCTGAGATGACCTCCCACAGCATCGAGGGCAGCAAACCAAGGGACATTCCACAATAGCAGAAAAAGGAGCCAAAAGAAATAATCAATTAGGTGACCTCTGACCCTGAGAGAGGAGAGGCCGACTGGGACCTAGTTATGTAAGACCAATAGTACTAAACTACTCAAAGCACAAAGCAGCCCCCATCCTTCCCTAGTAATGGTGAATTTATGAAAATGGGCACTGTCATCATGCCCCTCTATTATATTATATTTCCGGTGGAAGCAGACTGTGCTGTACAGAACGTAGGTTTGCTTTATACTTTTTACATAAAAGCAGTGCAGTGATTGATCTCCTACAGTTAGGACAATAGCATCTTCCTCTGGCTTTCTTCATCACCACAGCTTTCTGGATCTACCATGGCCTTTATATGTCCATGTGACTCTCACATGGCACTGGGGGTTGCTTTCCCAGCCTAAGGCTAGACAAATCAGGATTTTTAACAGGTGAAACAGGTGAAACACCCATGACATTGTAACATTGTCCAAGATTACTCCAAAAAAAACAGCACCAGGAGACGTTGGCTAGTCATACAATCCACAAAGTTATGCAGCTTCTTGGGAAACTGACCACGAGTTATCCTTATAAAGCTGAGAAGATCACATTAACCTGCTTGCCTTTACTGACATGTGGAAGCACTTCAGACCTTACCTCAGCTGCAGCGCCGTGTCTGATTCTCGCGGTCGTGGTCTTGTGCTGTCTGGTGGGGAAACACACCACCAGGTCCACACACAGCACGAAGACGACGCTGAGTGGCACACACACTCTCCTACCCGCTCCAAACATGCCGCACAGGTTAAGCGCTCCTTTGGGGGTGTTCTGGGGGGGCTTAACTGAAGCACCGCTGGGCTATACCCGTTTGCGTCCTCCGTCGAGCTGATTGAAGTTGCAGACCAGAAACATGGACTTTACGCTTCGTGAGGGAAAATGCTCACTGCAAAAACACTGGCGTGTTGGGCAGCTGGCTCCCGCGCCAAGGCGCACTCACCCAGCGCTTCTCAGTAGTACTGTACTCGCGTTTGACCAGTCGCTGCTGGTTTAGAGTGGATACGTGCTGTTCAGTAGTCCTCCAGCCCTGAGCAGACTCCCCAGAATGAAAGTCAGTCGCCTTTAAACACGCCTTTAAGGACTTCTCGAAACGGCTTGCCTACGTACTCCTCCATCAGTGCGCACCGATTCATGCTTATGTGCAGTCACAGTTTCCCCTTATAACCCCCCCACACCCACCCCCACACCCACCATCGCAGAAACTCTCGTGGAGCTCAGAAGACTGAGACACTGTACCATGTGTTGCGTTAACCCCTTCAACTTTACGAGCCTCAGTACTCAGTATATGCATCCACACTCACTGGACTTTACACACTGGCAGTCAAGTCAAGAACTTGACTAGTGTTCAGCATTGTGTTCACTCAGTCTGCTTTCCCAAAGTAGGGCATGTCTTAGCCATGCAAGATGCCATTAGCAGCATTTTGTCCTCAATGTCCTCTAGTCTTGAAGACAGCACTAGCCTCTCTTGTCATACTTTCCTAAAGTTTTTTTTATTTTTTTTTTATTTTTTTTAATTAACCTAGATAAGCAATTGTTTCCCACGCATTTGTCTCTGCTGTCCACAGACCAGTCACACTTGGAGATTTTTCTTCTTCACACATTTCCCAAAACAGTTCTACACCATCTACAACAACTGATGTTGCAAACAGCTTTACAGAAATCCAGTAATAAGACAAAAGATCAGCGACACACATACACACAGCAAAAGTGATGAGGAAAAACCCCCATTAAAGCTGGAAGAAGAAACCTTGGGAGGAAGCAAGATTCACAAGGCGGGACTGGGTAATCAGGGTGGCACATAACAGGATCTCGAGGTCTCGCAGGTACCCAGGAGTGAGCCCATGTAGGGCTATACATGTTGATAGTAGAATTTTATAATCAATGTGGATATTAACTGGAAGCCAATGCGATGTTGATAAAACTGGACTGAAATGGTCTCATGTTCTAGTTTCAGTAAGGACCCTGGCTGCAGTATTTTGAACTAGCTGAAGTTTACTGAGGTTTCTGCTGGAACAATTTAATAGGAAAAAGTTTGATAACATCATGCATTTCACGTTTTTAATTTTCTTTGTCATCAGGTTTGGCTGATATATAGAGCTGTGTGTCATCCGCATGACAATGGAGGTTAACGCCATGTCTGCTTATAACTGAGCCCAGTGGCAATCCATAATGTAATTAATAGTGGCCCTAAAATAGAATTCCACATCTCACTTTTGTATAATTTGAAGATACATCCTTTACCTTGATAACTGACAATGATCAGTTAGATATGATTTGAACAACGATAGGGCAGTTCCTGTGATCTCAACCATGTTCCCTAACCTTTCTAGGAGAATAATGTGGTCTATCGTATCAAAAGCTGCACTGAGGTCGAGTAGCGTTAATAAGGATACATAGCCTTGATCAGAGGCAAGAAGGCTGTTTCAGTGCTATGATGGGATCTGAATCCAGATTGGAATTTTTCATCCATATGGTTCTTATGCAGGTATGAGTTGTTGCCACATGTTTTTCTAAGATCCTAAATATAAATGTTAGGTCAGAAATAGGTCTGTAATTAGACAGTACCCTAAAATCAGCATTTGGTTTCTTGATCAAAGATTTAATAACTGCTATTTTTTTAGGCTAAGGGATAAATTTACAAAAAACATTATAATAGGTTTGATTATAACTGAGAGTACGTCTTTTAGAAATTTTGAAGATCATTTTCTCAAGTTCTAGCTAGGAAAGTGGGTAAAAAGCCTCCGGCCTTTCTCTTGCAACTATGTTTTGTTCTATATCAGCAACATCAGGTGACAGACATGTAAGATTTATATAATTGAGTACACATTCTATGTAGAGGTCGATAAATGGAAGGTTTTCAATAAATTTTAGGGCTGTAAATGTAAATTATGCACTTCGTCAGCAAGGAAAGAAGTAGCTTGTTTGAAATGTAATGGTCTGAGACCACTGAGCTGTGAGGAAGAATATTTAGGTTATTGATGCTAATATCCAGGGTCAAAACTAAATCCGAGGTGTGATTACAGTAATGTGTAGGACCTATTACATCTAAGATTGATTAAAATGTTTCTTGAAATAAGACATCTTGTAATATTGGAATGTCAAGTCAAGCGCTTTTTACAACTGTTGTTACAAAGCAGCTTTACGCAATCAGTAATTAGTAAAAGACAGAAAAAAAAGAAAAACAAATAACATAAAAAGACATGAAATGTCTGTCATTTGTTTTGGTTTTCCATCTTTGAGGGAAACACTAATAGTGGAATAAATACAAATAGCATTAATACCAAAATGCTGGCTTTACTTTACTTAATGTTATTATGTTAAAACATTTCTAGTATTATTTATATGTCTCTTCCAACATCTGGTTTGGTAAATCAATGCTGTGATGGAATTTACAAATCCACATGCTGGCTAGAGATGTCCAGGAGAAATCTAGAACTAGCTCACAAAACATTTAGTACTTTCTTACTTGAGAAACACTTTTAACTTTTTACTGTATTTATGTTTACCTGCATCTTTACCTGTTCTTATTTTTGTATACTTATTGCCAAGATAAATTGTTTAAAACCATTGTTGCATAGTAATAATGGTATTATACAGCAAACATAGCAATGTCATGGGTCCAAATAGCATGTGCTATAAAACCTTCAAGCATGACAGAGGGAATATTTGCTGGGTGCTGGTCAGATCTATATCAGTGTAAAAGAGGGCAGTTGAGCCTGGTGTGTTACAACTGGAATGTAAAGACTGCCGATAAGCCTGCATGTCAAGGACTCCTTAGAGCTTTTTGGAAAGTGCTTTGCTCAATAAGAAACTATTGCAATGAAAGATGGTGGTCAAAAACAGTTTAAATGATCACTCAGTTGTCCATCAGTAGTAAGTCAACTCATTTGAGGAGCTAATGATACCAGCCAGCTACCTAGACTTTCTTCTACTACAGCTACTAATACAGCAGTGATACTAGTGCACTAGTGACACTTTGCAAGGATATCCAAGTAACCACCTAGGCACTATAGCAACCATGTTGAATAACACAGCAACAACCTAACAACACGCTGTAGCAACTAGCCAGCTAGCAGCACCCTACCAACCAAATAACAACAATCTAGCAACAATCTGAAACACCATAGCAAATGCTTAGCAACAGCACAGCAACCACGTGGAACATCATAGCAACTGATTAGCAACAGCATTGCTAATCACTCTGAACAGCATAACACCCACCCACCCACCTTCTATGCAGCAAAAGCATTGCAACCATTTGTAATATCACAAGAACCCTTTAACAACAGCATGGCAACCATCTGGAAATGCATAGCAACTGCCTAAAAATCATGTGGAATATCACAGCAACCACCTAGCAACTCTAAAGTAACCACTTAGGATGCATACCAACCGCTTAGCAATAGCATAGCAAGAGCCAATAAATTGCATAAGCAAACGCCTACCAAACACTCCACATGGAATAGCACAGAGACCACCTGGAATATCATAGCAAGTGTGCTGCAAAGACACAGCAACCATCTGCAACAGCTCAGCAACAGCATAGCAACCACATAGAAGCCACATAGTATCTATATGGGATACCAGGGATACAACTTTAGTAACAGCTTGGCAAACACTTGGAACAGTGCAGGAACCACATAGCAACCACCTAGCAACACCTTAACAAGCAGTAACAATTAACAGCATCATAACCACATGGGTCAGCAAAGTAACTCCATAGCAATCACATGGATAATAACTACAGCTGTGCACTCACTCAGCATCTTCTTCAGTAAATGCAGTTTCGTGTTAACTGTACTAAGGATTTCATTAAAATTCATTTGCTCTTAAACTATTATGCATTCTAAATAATCACAACTCTGAGAAAACAATGTCCAAGGTAAAATGTCAATTCAAATTTTAATTCCTGTCGGCCTGTTATATACACTAAAGTTGAAAGGTTTAAAAAATGTTTATTCTGATTAATAAATAAGTAAGTTGTAATACAGTTGTAATCAAAAATTTATCAGCTCCCATTGTACATTTTATTTATTAGGTTTATTAGCAAAATGTACAAACTTTGATATGTGTGATTGGTTAATTGTAAACAGCTGATGTTTACAATCAAAGACCAATATAAACATCTCAACACAGCTAGCTCACAGTTATTTAACCTCACTCAGTTCATTAATGCTTCTAGAGATACAGCTGGAAGCACAGTTCAGCAAGTTCAGAGTTAAAGGATCAAAGGACGTGGAAGAAAGAGGAAGCTGTCACTGGCTGTCACTAGATTTTTGAGGAGTGACTGCAAAAGACCTCTGCACCAAGATTAGGTGGCAGCAGGCATGGATATTTCAGTTTGCACATAAAGGTGCATACTAAACACTGACTCAAAAGCATGAAGCATGGCTAGGTGATGCTCTGCAGGTCAAAATACAGGTCTAAATGGATTTAATCAAATAATTTAGGAAATCAGGAAATCCTAGGAGAAAACATCATGCCTTCTGTAAAGAAGCTGAAGCTTGGGCATTGTTGGACCTTCCAACAGTACAGTGATCCCAAGCATACCTCAAAGTCCACCGAGGCTTGGTTTCAGAAGAAGTACGAATTGTGATTAATGACTGCAGTAGTCATTAAAAGTGACATTTTCTGTTAACTTTTTAAGCACTAAGCACTAACTAATTCTTGATTTTATACACCTGTGGCAATTATTCAATTATTAAATATTGAATAAATTATTGAGGTGTGTCCCAATACGTTTGACCACATAGTGTACCATAACTCACATGGTACATAAATTCACAGATTCATCATGGTAGTGTTCATGGTACTGTGGGTGATGGTAGTATGATTGTAGCAGGAGAGTTTCTTGGTGTTTTAGAGGTGTCAGTGTTAATGCTAGGTAGAGAGTGGGTCTATCACCCAAACATATTTGCACAAGAGATGCACATATTATTTGCAAAATAATTTGATTTGGTGTGTTGAAAAAAATATGAGAGTATAAATCTGGCCCTTCATCATATACATTTGCCATGTGTTTTGGACAAAAACAAAATACAATTAAATTACAACAAATGTATGGTTTTGCAGCCCTCAGATTTAGGCCGCTGAGGCCTTATTATGTAAAGAGTGTGTGACTTAGCTCTTTTGTGTTCTGTTTTTGTTTTGTATATACTTTCCTTTGACTCAATAAATCCAATATCACTGGAACTTCCCTAAAAGCATTTGGCTGTGTCCTTGTGGTGAACTGTCTTTCGCATCTGCTTGAAGCCACACTACCACATCACACTTGGGCATCATTGGACCTTCTAACAATACAATGATCCCACCAGTGTTTGGTTTCAAAAGAAGTCCTGGAAGATCCTGGAGTGGCCGTCACAGTCGCCTGACTTGAACCCCATAGAAAATCTTGGTTGGAATTTAAAGAAGGTGGTTGCAGCAGCAAACCCAGGAGTATCACTGAACTAGACACCACTGCCTATGAAGAATTGGCTAAGATTCCTCAGGAATGCTGCCAGAAGCTGGTGTCTGGCTACTAAGTACTAAAGACGCCAGTGATGAAGGGGTTGAATAATTGTCAGACACTTGTTCTATTGGTTGTGTTGAGAGGTTTCAATTAGTCTTGTTTGATTGGTTTAGTGTAAACAGCTGAAAATTTGCACATTTTGATAATATACCTTATTTGCAGTGCTGGAGAATTTGGTGAAGAACAGGACACTTTGAAGGCAAACATGAGGGAGTTAATCCTAGTACAGTGATTAACAAACTTTAACCCAAAGAATGACAATCTAAAAGTTTCAGAAAACAGGCAAGGGCACATACATCAAAGACTGTACCTAGGAAACAGCCTAAGGTAAAATATTGCAGCTCTGTTCTAAATGTTTCTGTGAGCACTGATAAGTGTTGCGGTACCCAAAATTAAGTATGTTAAACAGTAGAGCAGAAAACAGGAAGGGTTGCTGACTGACACTTTATTACCACTGTCTCAGTCTTGACTCCTTCATTACATTACAACTGCAATCGAGGTGATTAATTCCCCACTCCAAATTAGATTAGCAAAATGCACAAATTTTCACTGTTTGGTATAAATTTTCTCCACTTTCAACACACACTGATACTTTTACTGAACCACTGCAGTCTCACCCCTTCAAGACTTCTTGGCATCTTCAGTACTTAGTAAAGCACAATTTTAATGTTATAACCTGCTGCAAACGTGAAGCATAGCCAGCCACCAGCTTCTGGCAGCGTCCCTGAGGAATCTTAACCTATTCCTATTCTGCTAGGTCAGTGATATTCTTGGGTTTGCTGCTGCAACCACCTTCTTCAAATTCCACCAGAATTTTCTATGGGGATCAAGTCAGGTGACTGTGACAATCCCTACAGAATCGTCTATGGCTTCTTCTGAAACCAAGCCTAGGTAGACTTTGAGGTATGCTTGGGATTAATGTCCTGTTAGACTGTCCAACACTGTAACAACAACAATAATAATAACAACTGTAACAACAATAACAAGAACAATAGGGGTTTAATAAAAGTACAACCATAACCATAATTATACTATCATGGTCAAAAATATTGGCAACCCTGCACTTCTTTAAGAAAATGCACTACTCCCCAAACATTGTTGCAGTTGATAATATTCACTATAAATATTTTCTTAAATATTTTCTTTTCTTATTTATCTCCAAGTCATCTGCTCTCCCTGTCCTGTCAGCATCCAATGAGCAACTGGTATTTCTTGTTATGATGTTCAGAAATGGAGTACTGGAAAAAAATATGACAGGTAATTACATCAAGAAACCTCAACTCCTATACAATTCTCTGTTGTACTTCTATTATCTGACTAGTACTTTCACAACCTCTCTTTTTTCTAAGACAGTTGAAACAGCAGAATATGATTTATTTAAGTTTCATTTACCTGACGCTCTTTTCCAGAGCGACTTACATGGTTACTCATATTACAGAGGTGGGCCAATGTAGTGTTAAGAGTCTTGCCCAAGGACTTGTATTGGTGTAGCACACCCAGACTGCTACTCTCCACACCATACACAAGCATCACTACATTGATTGACTTGATTGATGAATAGGTCTGTGTAATGTGGTAGCTCACCTGGAGGTGGATTAAAACCACCAACCTTTTGGGCGGGAGACCAGTATGAACTGAGTGAGCTACCAACTGATAAATTAGGAGTGGGACCCAGTGCACAGTTAGGCAGAATCAGAGAACAAACTAAATGCAGCTAAAGACAACAACAGAAAGTACTGAAAGAACTAGAACACTCAGAAATGGAGGAAATATGCAATTACAATAGAAAATGAAAGGTTGCTTTATAGGGGATTTGAACCCCCAACCTCTTGCTTATGAGACCAAAGGAAACACACTGCACCACTGGAGCAGCTGCATGGAATGGAGACCAAAGACTGACCAGCTCAAAATCAGTGAACAAACGGAAAAGCTTAAATAAGAGTAAGTTTCCCAAACAAAAAAGAAAAAGGTGGGGAAAAGAATGAAGGGGGGCAACAATGCTAAACAAAACCAAAGAGAAGTGGAAACTCAAAAGACTTAAAGGAAAGATTAGTTTTCACTTACGTGTTCTTTTGTTTCAAAGAACTTGAGACAAGCCCAAGAAGAGGTTAGGCCTAGACCAACAAGAGATCAGAAAAGAGATCCAGGTGAACACTCGAGGGATTTAACGGTCTTACTTGTGTGTGAGAAACCCAAGACTGAGCACAGGGCTAGAGGTTGGCTCTTCTTAAATAGGTGTTGCTGATTGCCCCTAATCAGTGTGTAGTGGTTCTGGGTTTCCCTCTACAGCCCCCCCCCCCCCCCCACACACACACACAAAGTCCAAGGAGAGATGGGACCATGGGCATGAAGGAATGGGCAAGCCTGTCCTGGGCTCCTTGTTCTGAGCACAGACCTGGCAGGCAGCTATATTGCGAGTACCGGTGATTCCTGGATGGGCTGTAAATGGTGATGCATGACCCCACTGGAGTACTTGAGGTCTAACAGAAGTAGGGACATAAAGCCTTCCTGGAGGTCCCCCACCTGTTTCATTTTCACTCCGAGGGGCATTTTATATTGCAGTCTCCGAACCCCAGGAGCCACAATCCGAGTGTCAGGGACTATGGGTTTTGGCAGTTGCTCAGAGGATGGAGGATCCCCCTGCCTGGAGAAAGAAACGGAGGTCATGAGGGGCAGAAGGTAATGGTGTTTGACTGTAATTTTATTTAAACCCCTGATGAAGCCCCCCATCCTTCTTCCCTACAAAGAAAAATCTGGCTCCTGCTGGAGAGGTCAAAGGCTGGATAAAGCCTAAAGCCAACGCATCTTGTATGTAGTCCTGCATGGCTTTCCGCTCAGGGCTGGAGAGGGAGAACAGTCTGCCATGTGGAGGACTGGTACCTGGGAGGAGGTTAACAGCACAGTCAAAAGACCAGTGGGCTGGTAGGATTTGAGATTTCTGTTTACTAAAAACCTCCCTCAAGTCAAAGTACTCAGAAAGGACTCAAGATAATTTAGGGACACCAGGGAGTGATGGGAAGGATGCATGTAGGATGGGGCAGACTACCAAACAAAACTCTTTGCAATGCAGCCCCCAGGCTGTTACTGACCGTGTTAGCCAGTCAAGGTGGGGGTTATGATGTTGTAACCAGGGGAACCCCAAAACCAGCTGCAGCTGGGGAGCACTGATCAGGAACAGAGTGATTAAAGTGGTCAAGTCTGTTGCGAGGCCACCCCTGGCTCAAGAAACTGCCCATCAATAGCGGATATAGGCAGAAGATGTTCCAGATATATCAATGGCAATCCCAATGGCATATCTCAATGTCCAGATTGCCCACAGTAAAGGCATCATTAGGAGGCGGGGTCTGGTTTCTTCCCTACAGACAGGGTGAACAAAAGCATGGCAGCCGTAAAGAAGTCTGTGGATGCACACACATCGGGTGTATTCTCCAAAACAGGAGTGGCCCAAGCAAGGGCATGACCTGTGAGTAAGGAAATTATATAAGCTACTTTGGTCCTCTCAGTAGGAAAGCAAGAGGGCTGCTGTTTAAAGGCTAGAGAGCATTGGAGAAGTTGAGTGGGACCCAAGGGCACAGTTAGGCAGAATCAGAGAACAAACTAAATGCAGCTAAAGACATCAGAAACGACTAGGACACTCAGAAACGGAAAAAATATGCAATTACAATAGAAACTGAAAAGTTTATAGGGGATTTGAACCCACAACCTCATGCTTAGGAGACCAGAGGAAACACACTGCACCACTCGAGCAGTTGCATGAAATGTTAAAACCAAAGAGGAAAACTTGGGTTGCCAGGGGAAGACCAACCAGCTCAAAATCACAGAGCGAAAGGAAAACTTAAATAAGAGTAAGCTTCCCAAACAAAAGGGAAAAAGGCAGGGAAATAAGAACAAAGCCAAAGAGAGGTGAAAACTCAAAAGACTTTTGGCTTCAAAGAACTTGAGACAAGAGGTTAGGTCTGGGACCAACAGGAGATCAGAAAAGAGACCCAGGAGAACACACGAGGTAGGTCTACCGATTTACCAGACCAAGACTGAGCACAGAGCTAGAGGTTGGCGCTCCTTAAATAGGAAAGGGACTGGTGTTGCTTATTATTATTGCTGATTGCCCCTAATCAGTGTGTAGTGGTTCTGGGTTTCCCTCTGGAGGCTGGGGGTGGCATAGCAGGTTGCCCAGCCAGAGTTGGCAACCATTACAGGACCCAAAAATATGTACTGATGTTAACGGTATCTTTTCAGGCAAGTCAGAGATGTTAGCTAGCTAGAAAGGCTGGTAAAGTAAAGTGCTGGTGGTAGGATGTTACAATAATAAGTGCCAACAGATGGGAACAATGACAGATCCTAGAACTTCACTAGTCAGCAAAATATTTATATATATTCGTTTACATCTGTATATTGAGAAGGGACATTTTGAGCTTATTGGAATATTGGAGGGAATGTGTCCATCACAACCTCGTCATTCATAGGCATCGGTTTAACTCCTTCAGAGTAGTATGACCTGCTCAAGGCAGAATTACACGTGCCATATTCCTTAAATTTCTTAATGATGGATTTAACTGAACTTCAGGGAATGTTCAGTGACTTGGACATTGTTGTTTAGTCCTGAAGGTATATTTGTAGCCAGGGATACTGATTGACCAGTGGCTGGTGTCTCTACACTACAATCACTTGAGACACATTCTCTGCACTCAGGTGATCTCATTTCATTACTTGTGAGACAACTAGCACCAGCTGCCTGCTGGACCTCTGCTGAATAAGGTCAGTCACTTTAAAGAGGGTAAATATTTATGCAATCACATATTTTACATATTTTTATTTTATTTGTAGAGACTTTCCCTGGTTGACATTAAATTGTTTTGTTTTGTAAATTCCCAAAAACAAATATCTAGGGGGTGAATACATTTATAGGGACTGTATATTACATAGCTAGGACCTCCATACAAATGCCACTAAAATGCCCTACAACATATACTAGTAACTATTATTAGTCATATTTACTTTTCTTTTGGTTAATTCATGTTGCTGTCAATCATAAGCAAAATTAATGTAATTTTTCACCGGAAGCTTCCATCAAAATGTTTCCACCTCTAAAATGATTCGTCATTGTTCACTAGCAGATGGCAATAAATAATATCAACCAATTCACCTCATCCTCCACTCAGGTAGCTGTAACCACCCTGATTGGATATTTCATTTAGAAACAGGTCACAGTGTGGAAGGAAAATACATACCATTTCTTCCAACAGGAGGAAAGATCTATTAGAAAGGTGTTATCCCAGTTGTCAACTAGTAATCTTAATGGAAGAAAAAGCTGATTAAGATTTACACACCTGATAGGTACATCCACTGCAGCTGTTGGATCAGAGGTAATATTATGTGACGCTGCTTCACTTTTATGTAAATAAATATGGATAGTTAAGAGTTTATACAACATTCTTTAATTTATTTCATTTTATGATAACAGAATGCTCAATTTTACAAGTCATTTGAGAAACATCACAGCTTCTGCAAAAAGTGCATGAGACACATGAAACATTTGTATCTACTGAACTCCTGCACAGAGATGTAAAATGTACAGACAAATATGGAATGCCCTTTGGTCTACTACCTTCCTCAAAATCAGCACAGAATCACTACAAAGAAAGTGAACCCAACTCATGTGGCCTTGTTGCCTACATCATGTTCCCGTCACATAACGGTCATCAGTAGTGCGTGCACGGAGGTCATACACTTCCTTAACCTTATTTATAGCTTCTGCCAAGATTAAGAATAAGGCTTTCATTGGGAACAGTAAGAAAAAGATACATATTAACCAAAAAGAACCTCTATATCCGATGGGCTTTCTTTAGCCGCATCATCATATACCCAGGTGGACCACAGAAAAATTCTGGAGTGTTCTTCATAAGAAAAGCTATGTTAGCAATGGTGGAGCTAGTTTTTTTTGGTCGTCGTGGCACAAAGGTGATCAACTGGTAAGGTCTCAAGAAAGAATTTAGGTGCACCATACAGCTTCGACTTTAGTCTAAAACAACTTAGCTCTTTATAGTAACAAATAGCCTTTTACTCTAAGACAATGAGCACCTTCCCACACTGCTCTATTAAGGCAATTGCTTGGGGGGGGGGGGGGATTAGTCTAAATCACAGTTTAATTTTGCAATAGGAACTGTAAGAAGAGCTTTATCAGCAAGTTCCTACACCAAGCAAAAAGGTCTTTAGCTTGTACAAAATAAGTCAGTCATACGCCACATAATGTGAAAGATCAGCAACATGCACTCAAGTAAGACATTAATCCAAATGGAATCAGAAACTGTCTATCAGCAACTCCACATTTCCAGTTCTACAGAAACAAAGCAGTGTAAATTCCTCATTTTACTTTTCCCCTAATAAATGAGACCTTCATATTGATAACATAAAATAATTACAAAAACATTACAAAAAACAAAACAAAAAACAATTAAATTAAATGCCATGAAATTGGTGGACCTCAGCAAAAAACAAACAAATAAACAAACAAACAAACAAAAAAAAAAACGACATGGAAATTTGTGCATTTGTATATATTGTTTTCCTTTAAAACATCCTGAGATATGCATATAGAAGTTAATAGATGCTACGGCAATTCATTGAAGTATTCTGTTTAACGTTTTTAACAATTTGTATCACAGAACATTGTTCTCCACAGAACCTTTAAAAATGTGACAATGCTGCTGAAGATTACACAGAATGGCTACTGCTACTACATTTCAGAGGCTTGTGAAAGTAAGCCTAAAAGGAGAGTGTAAACCACGTCCATGACATCATGTTGTTAGTTGATGTGAATTAAGTGACCTCAAAACAAAACAAAAAAATAAAAGAAATTCATAATTCATTATAAAAGTGTTTTTGACATTAGGCTTCATATAAAAAGTCTTATATGGTTACCATGAAAGATAGGAATAAGGTTTTGATATGGTGACATAAAAGAAAGAACTGCCATGTCATCTGTATGCTTCTGTAGATATGCAAAATTATTATTTACTCTTTGTAATACTTCCTCATAGTTGTTTGTTCAGTAATAACAGACACTTCTCATATGGAATCTCTTCTATTTTCTTATAATAAATAATATTACATAAAACATTTCTTTGTTTTTTATTTCAACTGAACCTTTTTTCTTTCAACAGATACTTTGGTTAAAAGCTTGTGATAAAGAAACTTTTGCTTCCTAATAATCACACGTTATTTTGAAATCCAGAACACTATATATTAATAATGATATTATTAGTATTGCCATTAGTTGGCAATAATTGTAAAAAATAAAATAAGACTCAACATCTGGTCAGTTAAATGGGGCACATTCTGATGCATTCATCCCATCAACATGAATAAATTAGGATACTCAAGAACATTTTATACTCTTTTTATATTTTGTTGCATCTTTCAAGTGGACTACATAACATGAACCACCTGCGATATGCAACCAGTGCATGGTTTTGAGTTTCAGATGGCAGACTGGTTGGGTTAGTCCTGGAGGCTCTCTAGATATGAGAAGTGGTCGGTTTCTTCTTTGCTTGGCCTGGTTTGTCGAGAGTACTTCAACTGCAGCAGGTCCCCAACTTCACTAATGGCATTTAATGCCTGACAGCCAGAAGAAGAGGACAGAAGGGTAGGTTATTAATGGCTCAATGGCACTGCATAGGCTTTATCATTTTATGCACGGTGGTTAGAGAGATTACTCTGAGGTGAGTCAGAGCTCAGTAGCTCGTATGTTAACAAACATAGGACATGGAGTGCAACTAATTTAAAATCGTTCCTGGTCTGAATAAAGCAGAAATGTACTAAGGAGTGAAGCAGAGTGCAATTCTAAGTCCAAACTTACAAACATGAACTAACAAACAAACAATAAATTTGTTAATATTGTGTTAGCAGGCGGCACAGTGAAGACCACAGGCACATAAACTATATATATATATATATATATATATATATATATATATATATATATTTTTTTTTTTTTTTATAGATTTTTTAAAATCACGTTTGGGCTTGCTCTGGGGGGAGAAACCACTGTGCTAGGTGCCGCAGGCAAAAGGCATAATGGTACAGAAGTAGGTTTGGTATATTTCTTGTTTTTCTGACTAAATACATTAAAATAATGTTAACTGAAATCCATTTTAGTTTGTTCCATATAAAACATCTGCATGGCGCCATTTTAGCCTGCCCAAAACACACTTTAGAGGGTAACTGACCTTCAGTATTTTACATGATGTATTCGGACATGACTGCCCAAACAACACATCTGAAAAGTGGCCACCTGCTAGTGGATGTTGCGAGTGAGTGTAAATATGTATGGTTAGATCAAGCATGATGACTCACAGTGTCCAGCATCTCTCTGGTGTGGGCGGCAGACACACAAAAGCGTGCTCTGGACTCGATTATGGGTGTGGCGGGGAATCCAACCACCACTGTGCCAATGTTTCTCTTCAACATCTCTCTCCCAAATGCACTGTGGAAGGTAATTACAGCAATAATAATATAAAAAAGGTCGGAAAACAAAGTAAAAACTATTTTCCTTAGTTAACTATGCTCTTAGCTCTAGTAGTTAACTAAGGAAAAATAGTAGTTAACGTATTTGAATGCATACTCTTCAAGTAGCACCATACATGCTCATTTCAAAATCACCACCACCAGAGTTTTGTTTAAATCTTACAGCAACACAACCACAGCAAATTTAACCTGTAATCTATCCTCACTTTCCTCAAAGTTGAAATATGAATACAACAAACCCAATTTTGGCAGGCATGTAGAGCATCAGGGGTACCACAGGAGAGTCGCTGTTCCCATAGATGATAAAACCCATTTCCTGGAGTCTCCTACGGAAGTACGTTGTGTTCTCGGAAAGCTGACGGAGTCTCTCTTGACCTAGAAATGAGAAAATGCAAGTCTGAGAGGATGGGATCTGCAAATCAAGATTAAAAGAAAAATCCCTGCTTCGCCTTTAATAGCCTGTCTTCCAGTACTGCACTATCCATTCTGTACGTCCCTACAACCTTTGCTTATCCACAATGTGCTGCAAACATATTCTGCTTGCTACTGCGCTTACTGCTACATTGTGTGTTAACAAAAGTCCAATCCCCCCCCTCTCTACCACCACCAATGCTGGTTCTGTTTGTGCTAAAACCCAATGGGTAAGCGTCAACAGTCGGGAGACAACAAAAGACAAAATTGCAAACATGCGCCTTCAAAGGCTTCCGTGACTACGTGTCTGAAATGAAATGTGCACGGCAGTTTTATCAGGGGGCCTGAGGAATTTGGGGAAGAACTGCTGGAGAAGAGACACTGCTGCTTACTGCTCTATTACATTTCTCCTCCGACATTCCTTTCATTGTGAGGGGCTCTCCAAGAAGAACTGCACTGCCCCAATCCCATCACATATTGGATACTGTACTCAACAGTTTACATTTACAGAGAAGATCATCTATATACCTATATATAAATCTAACAAAACAAGCAGCTATCCCAGTGTAGTCTGAACTTCTTTGTTACTTTTGCAATTCGATCTCACCCTCAAACTAGATCCTGCGTACTTCTCTTAGAATGCAGATGAATCAGATAAAGGCCTTTGTCAAGGCGCTAGCATTCATTAAAGCCGTTCTAGTCAAAGTGTAACTTTTGCGTCCTTTTCTGACAGGCGGTTTTGAGGACTGTTATCTAAGCCCTCTCCTTTCCAAATGAACGGCCTGCTCAGACTTTATGTTTTTATGCTAAAAGACACAACACTGCAATACCAATAAATAATACAATATGTATTTCAGTTTTTAAACCACTAAAGACACATAGGTAAAAAAAATACTTTTTTGTTTGTTTGTTTTATAGATATTTAGATATTTCCTTTTAGGCAAAAACTCCAAATACTGTAAGACATGGCAAAGGGACCGACCTATCCAATAATATCCTGATACCAATAAGGTGTAACCAGTAATAGAGAAGCTTGCATCAGGAACCTGCAAAACTTGTTTGAACCGGTCATCAGTTAGACAATGAGGACCAGTCCAAAGCAAACACTATTACATAATGACACACAAGGGTTCCCAGCCTTGGTAATACATGGTGACTTCTTTTGAACATTCATAAAAGTGTCTGCTGGTGTGATTATGTGAAGGCGATCATAACAATAACAACAACAACAACAACAACAACAACATCTGAAGTCTAAAGTAATTCAATAAAGCAGACACACAGTATAGACAAGAGCAAACATGAAGTTATTAAACAGGACAGATGTTTGTCATGCAGTCTGTGCTGCCACCTTGTGGATTGTTTCTGCTTTCACAGCAGAGCGACTGGACCCATCTACAGCGATTACTTAACGTGTGCAGGTGTTTTTGATGTTTCGTGCTGATGCAATATAATAAGAAGTGGAGGTTTTTGTAAATCCAATGTATTCAATTAACCTAGTTTCACCCATAGTTGGCCAGCCATCTGTCTGCTGCTGCTGTTTTCAAAAGTAAGTGAATTACAAGAATCACTACATGATATGAAAACCATGAGCCATGCGGTCCATATGTCAGAAACAAATGATTTAGAAAATGTCCAAAAGTCATCCCACCAGGAGGTGGTTAGCAAACGTATCATATTCGTTCATCGTAATGAGTCAGAGGAAGAGACAACTGTTTAAATACTGTTGACAGGCTGCTTCTAACTTATACCAACAGACTGCTCCTTACTGCCACACTAAGGAGCCTCTCCAGTCATCTGTTTTAGCACAGCAGGTTACCATCACAGAGCAGAATGCGGTGCTGTAGATCACATTTATTCATGATACTGCATTTGATGCAGTTTTAGGTGGTCAAAAGGCTTTCGTAGTGGCTTGGTATATGCAAATTTTTAAGAGCCAAAACTGTTATGAAACTGTTGTGACTGTAATCAACATCGTTATGATTAGATTCACAGTTTGAGAGTTCCATGTACCGAACTCTCCTTTATTCCAAAATGCCCAAAAACATAGTTTCCCATGCCAAGGCACTTTTAAATTGGAGAAAATTGGTAAAGCCTGGTAAACAATTGGTAAAGCCGGGGGTAATATTTCATGAGTTTAACCATTAAGCAAGTTCCATTATATGTTATTAAAAAAATACATAATGATCAAAACCATGTGTAGGCAGTTAGGTTAAGCATACATAGTACTGTCAGGACTAAATTACTCGAATTTTCCTGTTATTTTAAAAGAAAATGGACAAATATTAAGACTAGACTAACCCACCTGAAGGCCACTGCAATAGATGCAAGCTATAGGTAATTTGAAATGCAGGATGGGGAACTGAGGGCTGGAGTCTAACACAGTTTGGTGATTTCTCTGCTCTACACACTAACCCTGGCAATCAACTGGCGTGTTGAATCAGGTATATCCAAGCAGGACAAACCAAGGGTCTGTTATAGTTAGCTGTGGAAAATGCAGGCATTTGTGTCTTAAGCAGCATGCTTAAATCAATAATAGTGCCTATACTGCCTATACTGCCAGTATTCCCTTTAAAGACGAGATATCTGCAGATTGAGTGAAACAAATTTAGGCAAAAAGCATTTTGGAGCCCAGTGAACTTTTTACTTATGTTTTGAAACTGTTCTCTACAAGAACTGATGGCACACTGGTGGTACTGAGACTCCAGGAAAATAAAGACTAGCAGTGGGGTTATATGAATCTAATATGAATCAGTGTCTGTGCTTTTAGCTCTGCAAAAGGAGGACTATAATTAAGACAAACATTTCATTTAACTCTTTACAGGAGAACTTAAAACTATGCTCACCTGGAACATTTTCATTATTCTGAAAAAGGCATGAACCAATAAGCAGATCATGTGTTGATAACCTCTATTAACCACCTCCCTCTATGTACACAGGCATATTAAAGCACTACAGGTAAAAATGTACCTAATGTCGTGCCATCCTCCCCCATGATACATTTCATAGAGGTGATAATCTGCTGGATCACTGGAGGAGACATGGAAGTGGCATAGATTGCACTGTGAGAATGTGTGCGTAGGTAGTCGATCAACTCCTGAACCAAAAACAAAAAAGAAAAACAAAACACATGCATTTGCTACATACTTCTTCAGCGTTCACATACTTTTTCTGTACTTTCTGCAACCTTTTGGTGAGTTTGACATAAAACAATCATGAGATTACTACTACATTACATGAGACATAACATTGCATCTGATGAGACCATGGCCTTCCTGTTACCAAACCAACACACAACAAATCAACAAACAAGTTACACTACTTTACTACTTTACTTAAGAAAGGTCTTTGGAAATCCTTGGGGAAAAAGGCACCAAGAGAAACTATTTCTTCTCAAATCATATGTTCAAATCATAGATTAGTTAAAGCTAAGCTAAGAGGTATTGAATGTGCATTCTGTGCATGTTACAGTATGATGCATCATAACAGTATGTGTCTACTGCATGTCAAATTGTTATCTGAAGCTTTGCTTCTATTCATACATAGTAAAGAGTAGGGATGTCTCAATTAAGTTATTTTCCCCCCGAATCCGATCCGGCTCTATTAACGCAGAGTATCAGCCGAAACCAATCTGATCTAATGGCAAGCTGCCACTGTTGGGCCCTTGAGCAAGGCCCTTTACCCTCTCTGCTCCCCGGGCGCTGGAGTTGGCTGCCCACCGCTCTGGGTGTGTGTGTGTACTCACTGCCTCTAACACATGTGTGTGTGTGAGTGTGTGTTCACTACCAGATGGGTTAAATGCGGAGGACACATTTCGCTGTACAGTGTACACTGTACAGTGACAAATACGTGCACCTTTGCCATTAATCTTTGTGTTAATAATATAACCACACAGTTCAGATAGGATGTTCTACTGATTAATACATTTAGTAAAATCACTAGCAGTTTCTATAATGAGACATTGTGGACTGATTAGTTTAGTAAAGTCTTTTCTTTTTTTTATATAGTATGTGTGTATAATCCAGTCTGACTCTCCTCCCTGACCATTTAGCTTCTAGCTCCTTTAACACACTGCAGTCAAATAACTTCCTGTGTGTGGGTGTAGTGGTACACACTTTAAAGTTCAAAAGAATCATGCGACTGGGGTTTCCACAGAGTACACCAACTGGACAATAATGTTCGTTAATGGTGTCTTAAGGACATGGCACTTATGTCATAATATGCCTTTACAATGTGTAATAACAGAAGAACTAAATTACTATCACTGGTGGGTTAGAAGGTTAGCCCGACTGCACTGCGGATTTGCATGATTTTTATTTAAAGCTCTACACTGATGTTCTTGGTTAGACAGACCAGCCTACCTTCTTTCCTCCTATGTAGCCTCCAGCAGCACCAAAGCTCTTTGTGAAGGTACCCATCATGATGTCAACATCACGTGGGTCCAGACCAAAGTAGTCCACCACCCCTCTACCTCCTGGTCCTAGTGCTCCAATGCTGTGGGCTTCGTCCAAGTACAGGTAGGCTTTATACTTCTTCTTCAGGGCAATGACCTCAGGCAAGCGCACAACAGAGCCCTCCATACTGAACACAGAGGGGAAAAAATTACACACAAACACACTGAACACTTATATAGCAGATCCTCCATTTCTGCTTGCAAAAGTTTTCAGACTGAGACACAGACATGGATAGTCAAGGAGAACAGAAGCGACAAAATTCCTATGGCTATATGGAAAACCTGAGCATAGATCAAACTGTGTTGTAGTAAAAAGTGTCTGAGACTGAGATTGGGGCAAACTGCAAAGTAGGCTAACCAAGCATGAATAGGGTTCACACTCTATTTCCAAAGATTTTTCAGGGACATTTATGACTTTTATACATAACATGCAAACAATAAGTGAAAAATTATTATATGCAAATATTTTCAATAACAGCACATCTTTTCCATAAGATGCAAATCCCTTAATGCCCTTGAGATCTGAGAGGCTAGTGTTACTTTGCAAGAGTCAAATAAAGGCTATTTAGAAAGGAGTGATTTAGAAGTTGTAAGTTAGATACGAAATCATGAACACTGCTAAACATATGGGTAAATCATTCTATGCATCATTCATTAGTTTGCTAGCAAGCAAGAAAACATTTACTGAAAAAGTTAATAACACAGTTATGACACATAACACAAATGACTGATGGTTAACAAAGAAAACTTGCCAATGTTTGTGAGACATGCATGTACAGGTACAGTGCAGCAAAAAGTATTTAGTCAGCCACTGATTTTGCAAGATCCCCTACTTAGAAAGATGAGAGAGGTCTGTTTTCATTTTCATCATAGGTACACTTCAACTATGAGAGACAAAATGAGAAAACAAACAGGAAATCACATTATTAAAGAATTTAAGATTTTTAAGGAATTTTTGTAAATTATGGTGGAAAAGTATTTGGTCACCCACAAACAAGCAAGATTTCTGGCTCTCACAGACCTGTAACAACTTCTTTAAGAAGCTCTTCTTTCCTTCACTCGTTACCTGTATTAATGTCACCTGTTTGACCTCGTTATCTGTGTAAAAGACACCTGCCCACAACCTCAAACAGTCAGACTCCAAACTTAACCATGGCCAAGACCAAAGAGCTGTTGAAGGACACCAGGAAGAAAATTGTAGACCTGCACCAGGCTGGGAAAAATAAATCTACAACAGGCAAGCAGGTTGGTGTGAATAAATCAACTGTGGGAGCAATTGTAATCATTGATAATCTCCCTCGATCTGGGGCCCCATGCAAGATCTCATTCCGTGGGATCAAAATGATCATGAGAACGGTGAACAAAAATCCCAGAACTACACGGAGGGACCTGATGAATGACCTGCAGAGAGCTGGGACCAAAGTAACAAAGGCTACCATTAGTAACACACTACACCAAGAGGGACTCAAATCCTGATGTGCCGGGCGTGTCCCCTGCTTAAGCCGGTACATGTCCAGGCCCGTCTGAAGTTTGCCAGAGAGCATATGGATGATCCAGAAGAGGACTGTGAGAATATCATGTGGTCAGATGAAACCGAAATGGAACTTTTTGGTAAAAACTCAACCCCTTGTGTTTGGAGGAGAGTGAATGCTGAGTTGCATCCTAAGAACACCATACCTACTGTAAAGCATGGGGATGGAAACATCATGCTTTGGGGATGTTTCTCTGCAAAGGGGACAGGATGACTGATCTGTTTTAAGGGAAGAATGAACGGGGCCATGTATCGTGAGATTTTAAGCCAAAACCTCCTTCCATCAGAGAGCATTGAAGATGGAATGTGGCTGTGTCTTCCAGCATGACAATGATCCCAAACACACCGCTCAGGCAACGAAGGAGTGGCTCTGTAAAAAGCATTTCAAGGTCCTGGAGTGGTCTAGCCAGTCTCCAGACCTCAACCCCATAGAAAATGTGTGGAGGGAGTTGAAAGTCCCTGTTGCCCAGCGACAGCCCCAAAACTTCACAAACACAAAAAATCACTGCTCTAGAGGAGATCTGCATGGAGGAATGGGCCAAAATACCAGCTACAGTGTGTGCAAACCTGGCTACCTGTGTGCAAAAGACTTTTAACCTCTGAAAATGTTTAACCTCTGTCATTGCCAACAAAGGTTATGTTACAAAGTATTGAGTTGAACTTTACCAAATACTTATTTTCCACCATAATTTACAAAAAAAAAATCCTACAATGTGATATCCTGGATTTTCTTTCTCATCTTGTCTCTCATAGTTGAAGTATAACTATGATGAAAATTACAGACCTTTCTCATCTTTCTAAGTAGGAGAACTTGCAATCAGTGGCTGACAATACTTGTTTGCCCCACTCTATGTCCTATTCATCAATAACGAATATTTGGATAGTGACTTAATGCGCATTATAATACAATGAACACATTAAGATATGATGCTGGTGTAATGCATCAGTCCACATGACAGTGCAATAATAAATAGAACAAGCAGATAAAATATGCCATATCAGTGGATCAAGAGTTCAACTCTTCCTTGACCCACATATTTCCCTTTTTTTTTTTACTCATTCTCAGGTTTCTCTCATTTTCCAAGAATTGTAGGAACCCTGCTGAAATGGCCATTTCTCATTACAGCAAAGCCCTAAAGACAAAGGCAAATGCAACTTAACTCTGCCAATGATAAAAAGCAATTTGCATGAAAGCGAAAAAGAACAATTTATCTGTTGTGGAGTATAGCCATTAAGCCTGTTAAGTACAGAAACTATATTTAAGGCACATGCCGCACCTGTAAATTCCCTCAACCAGTATAAGAATTTTCTTCCAGGGACGGTGGGTCCTGGGCTGACCATGCACAATGGCATCTCTCAACAGCTTCTCCAGGCTCTGCATATCTGAAAAAGTAAAAGAGAGGAAAAAGAAAAATTGAATTGTTTCAATATGTTAAACCACAAGCCTGCAGTTATTCAATGACTTACATCTCTTGAGCAGAGATATGCTATAAAGAAATGTGTCCAAGAAATGTGTCTGTGACACACACACAAAACAGCAAATATGTTAGAACTGAAATGAACGTACTGTTGTGTTTAAAGACGCGAATGGTGGAACCAGACAGGCGTGCCCCCAGTACCAGTGAGGCATGGTTCAGTTCGTCACTCAAAATCAGGCAGCCCTACACAGTGAAAACACCTTTTTACAAAATGTCCAAAAACATGTAATTTGACAATTTTATCAAAGTCCTTCAATTATGATTCACATACACATATTTTCACACAAGGTTAAACATGACCAACTAAAGTAGCATAAATGTAAACTGTTTATTAAAAAAAAAGTTTTATATTCTGAACATGATTATATTTATATTCATGAACTGATTTTTAACCATTATGCGTAATAATGGGACTGAAGTTGACAAGCACTGAATCTATGCTACTACAAACACTGGCTTGACGTAACATCAGGATTTCCAGGAGGAAAAACACAGTCTTTCCAAATATAAGGAAACCTAACTGGAATGTTACTTAAACGTATGTTGCAATCTGTTGTAACCCAAGACAGGAACTTCTGTGTACACAAAACAATGTGACGGTCTCCCTGTAAAGTACAATAGCTCCTAGAACAGGAAGCTGAGGTGCCACAACCTAGCTGCTACGTGAAAGACCTGTGGAGGGTGAACTTCCTGTACGGGCCACAGATTATCTATGGAATAATCTTCACGTTCTACACGTCCACTTTGAAAACATTCAGCCCTCAAAACGGACATCCTTCAATTTATCCCTGGAGTTGCAGTTTAAGTTGAACTAAAAGAATTTCAGTAGACCTGTAGTAAACATTGTGCCCTAACATTCCCTAAATGCCATCCTCCATTCTGGAGGTTATGTTAGGGCAAGTGTCAAATGCACTGCATATGTTAACGTTCCTCCTCATTTAATGCACCTGATTCAATTGATCAGCTACTCAGCATGGCCTTTATGACATGAACGCAGGTGGAAAGCACGGACCTCTACAATGCCCTCTCTGAAATTGTACTTCTGAGAGTTAGGAGGTCAACACAATAAAAACAAACAAAAAACAACAACAAAAAGTTACTTACTTTGCCTGTGAGCGCCGGAATATTCATCGAGTTGGTAGCAAAACCCATGCCAAATGCCATGGAGGATTCAACACCCAGGAATCTCGCCACTAACTTCTCGAGCTCTTCGTGTTTGTCAAGATTTCCTTTAAGGGAAATAAGACACCATACATTACTAAAGCGCAACTGAAGTATAAACTTTAAGTATACATTAAAGTCCAGACAAAAAGAGCAGTATTTCCTGACTAGAGGTTTAATGTTTAACAAACATCTGACCATTGTACACCAAACATGACTCATCTACAGATATTGCGCTTTGCACGATCAGTTTAAATTTCTCAACATTGTTGATAATGCAGGTTGCACTGCGCTATTTCAATTATTTCAGTATTAAAATGAATACTAATTTAACTCTTTTCATATCATTAACAATTTAAATACACCAGCACATAACATCAATGGATTACCTAGCTCATGCCTAGTGCCACTCACTCCCACTCCGTACTTCACTGTAGCCTCTGCAGCTGCATCTGCACAAGTGCCAGAATTCTCTGCAAAACCCAGGTAGTTATAGGAACCCATGTTGATAACATCTTTCAGGACTGTTCCAGTGTGTCTATGGGAATGAAATGAGACAGTGCAATTGATTGAAATGACAACTGCTGTATTAACATTGTGATTATTATTAGCATCAGCAACATTGTCAAGAACAAGAGTCATTTGGTTATTCACTTAAAAGTCCAGTTGTAATCATGGGTCACACGCTCCATGACATCCATCTTGGCCCCTGGCACACTGCATATTGGCCTGTTCCAGTTGTCCCTGATCCTCATGTACAAATTCCTGGTGTAGAAATTTTCAAAGTCCTGGTACAGTGGAACAAAGTCCTGAAGACAAACAAGACATGCATCTTAAACATCAGAACAAGTTCATTTTCAGTTTCGGATTACTGTACCCTACTAAATGTGTCTAACTGTTGGGGGTAACTGACCCCTTCAATCTAGTGACAACTACAGGTCAAATCATTTACCTTCTGCTCATCTCTCTCTTTAGCTACATGGCACTTCTCGAAACTCCAGTCCCGTAGAAAATCCCGCAGGTAGCCAAAAAGAGTGAGGATTCCATAGCCCATGTAAGTGAGCACAGCCACGAGCAGTGGGGTCTCCTCAAACGACTCCCCAAACGGCTTATTGTAGAGTGCTGCACTATGCCCAACATCATGATTCTGCAAGCATTCACAAAACAAAGATACATGATTGACCAAAAAAGAAATATTAAAGAAATGATTAAAATAGTAATAATATATTAATTCAACCAACACAGAGACTTTGGGAAACCCTACTCAAATCTGGGGAGCACATTCTCTCATACTGACAGGAGAGTTACTGAAGGTTTAAACTGACCAGTGGTGTTGAATAACTCAATTACCATAAACACAAATGAGTTTTGTGGAATATGGCTTTCTACTAAACCTTTGTGCACTACAACCACACGAGTCATTCATTAAACCACTCCTGCCACTTAGCAAATGCATGTGATCCAAGTCATGCATCTCTCTGGAATATCACTGCTGACTATCAGCAGGCAGTACGCCTACATCTGGTCAAAGTGAGCTTCAATTAGAAGGATGGAAAAAGTGTGTATGCGGGGGAAAGATGTGGCTTTAATGTGTCATAAAAACAAATAAGTCATATAATTTGCCTTATTTAGCACAGAGGCTGCTTTCAATGTGCTTTTGCCAGTGTTTTGACATCTGTGTGCTTTTCCTAAGTTAAACCTAAGCCACCTAGCCAGCTACCATTCCCATCTACAGTATGTACAGTACTGGCCGGCACTCCTGTATACATCTGAGGTTCTCTTAAAGTAAACAAGCTTTAAATACATCTGCTGTCTTCTTCCCTTGAGAAGAGCGGCCGTCTCCCCGATGGGCCGCTCCCACGGCTACCAGGAGTTTCATGGTAGAGGGGAGGAGGCTCCGTCAAAGGAGCTGTTTTACTCAGGTTACAGGACACAGCCCAAACCAGCACTCTCCATGGCAGCGGCCATGTAAACAGACGGGTGAACTACTGCACGTTTAGCAATACACCAAAAAACACACAATCAGCTACTACACTGGCATAGGCCTGATAATGACCCATGTAACCCACAGTAATGTGTACAGCGAAATGTGTCCTCCGCTATGTAGCTCCAACGCCGAGTTTCTTGCCCTAACCGACATAAATCATGAACGAGCCACGAGCTACAGAGCAAACCGCGAGAACCAGTCAGTCATTCAGTTTGTTTCGGTTAGCTAGCTAACAACAAAACACCAGCTAGCTATAGAGCTAATGTTGATGGGAAAGTTTTTATTCTTTTAATGGGAAATGTCCAGACAGATGTTTAAACGATTTTAAAGCATATTTGGAAATACAGAATAAGACATTTGCTCGGGGAGAGAAAGAGAGAGAGAGAGAGAGAGATTTAAGCCAGTGCTCAGCAGAACACTGTGCTTCCGGGTAGGCTTAAATACACAGAGAGAGACAGAGAGAGAGACCACTTCTCTCCACAGCCGCTAAGTCAGGCCCTCACCTCCTTCAGACGATGGCATTTCCTTTGTTGGAACAGGCAGTGGTTTTTCACGAATCCATTCCGCCCGTGTTTTTTGCCATTACTGGTCCGGAGACACGTCTCTCCATTCAAAAGTTTGCTAGCGGAGCTCTCCGTCATGTTGCTCGCCTCTTCGCTCACACGACTCTCCAGTGCACTTGCGTAACCGTCAGGCTCGTGAAGAACAGCGCCTCCCTATTCGTCAAAGGGCGAGTCCACCTCC
Source organism: Salminus brasiliensis (assembly GCF_030463535.1). Taxonomy (NCBI): domain Eukaryota; kingdom Metazoa; phylum Chordata; class Actinopteri; order Characiformes; family Bryconidae; genus Salminus; species Salminus brasiliensis. The sequence goes on from NC_132878.1 coordinate 40,224,220, forward strand.
GCCAGATTACCGGAAAAACACGCCCCTGCGGCTCTGCTGGATACTACTGGATACTACCGCTCTGCAGGACCACTGTCAGCCACTGGGGGGATTGAACGTCACGCAAAGGAGTGGCTCTCCAGGGAAAACGTCACTACGCGACGCGATTACGCTATCCATATATATATGCTATATATATATATAAAAGGAAATGCGAATGTGATATTTTCATTATCTTAAATAAATCAAGTACTGTTTCCGATAAATATTCTCATCATAGTTTTTTTTATATTTAATATATTAATATTAAAATATAAGTGTGTTCAACTGTATCTGGATCTGTAAAAGTCAAGAAATAAATAGGTAGGAGTAGTCAGGACGTGTCTGTCTTTCATTAAACTGAAATAATCTTGTCTAGGCATATCTTAAGCCAATTTGCATATACAGAGGCAATTAGCTTGTTAGGATTAGGATGCCATCTATCTAAGTAACTGGTGCTTTTGACAGATTTAAGGAGTATTAGTATTACAATACTTTGTTTTATTGAATTTGATTATTTACCTAATACACCATATTCTTTAAATAATTCTATAAGCAAATGTCCTTAAACGTCCTATACATTTCACAATGGCAAGGCAGTCTGGTGCAGGGGATAGATTATAAAGAGCTTGTTGTTATTACGTCTTTGGATTTTTTAAACAGAAGTGGATCGTCAAAAAGAGCTTTACTCTCATATGAAATTTTAAACTGGCTAAGATTTCAAAAAGTAATGGTACAGAAGAGGGAGAGTATTAATTTCCAACAGTATCTTGATCAAATGTGTGAGGAAATTCTTTTTATCCATTTTATTTTTAATGTTAGGTAAAGATAAATAAAATCAATTAAAAGATCAATAGATGCATGATTTGGTAAACAGGCAGGGAAGATCCTAGAGCATGAAACTGCAAGAAATGAAGAAATAGCTAATGCATATACAGTCATGAAAAACAATAAGAAAACATAGCTGTGAGCTGCGATTTACAGGGTCCTCGCAATTTTGAGAGTCAGTTTTTATGAACATCATAAATTATTCAAGTAACATCCTGATTGGTCAAAGCTAAGCCTGTAAAATGCCAGCTGAATGTAAATAGGCTGATGAAATTCAAAAAATGTCTTTAAAGTCCTTTTACTGTCACTTAGGTTCTGTTAAAAACTTTCAGCTTGATCTGATGAATGGCTGCTGAGAAATATGCATTTTTTATATGGCATTTATAGGGCACCAAAATTAAAAATGTCCCTTTTTTGTAGAAAAGTCAGATTTTGTTTTTGATAATTGTTGACCATTGTGGTCTTGTAAAAAAGGATGCAGAGCTGCGTAGGTCTTTGTTTTTTTTTAAGATCTAAGGAATAAGAAAAATGTGAAGCGGTTGCATGTGCTAAAGCGCCCCATTGAGGCCCCTTGTGTCTAAGTAGCAGAAGGGAGTACTACCGCTTATTTAAGTTTTATGCCTTTAGGCCTTATGGTTTCGCCTGCAATCAGTTTTAGTGTTTTATCTGCAAAAATGGAAAAAAAATGAATGACACATGCAGGGGGCTACATAAGGGTTAGGTTGGTCTAGAAAGCAAGCAACAGCAGAGAAACCCAGTCATCATTGATGTCATTGATGAAATGAAAACCACAGACACAGTTAGATTCTGATTGAGGTGACTGGACACCAGGTAAAATTTAGTGCAGACAAAAGGAGCATGATTCATAGACAAAGGAATTTTTAATTAACTGAGATGTTGATGCTGCAGTCCCACCGCTCTCATGGGTGTAACCTCATGTCTGTGCTTCCTTCTGGCAGTCTATTAACAAACTAGGGCTGGTATAACTAGTTCAGATCACTATCTTCGCATAGTTAGCAATTTTTGATCACACAGTATAACAAATGTTGATCAACAAGTATAACATAAAAGCACTTTCAATATTCCTAAACAGGTTGTACTAAAATTTATATATCGTTTGTTATATATACCATTTGAGGCCTTTACATACCTTCAAAAAACGATATGAACACAACTCATGGGGTGGGTGAAATGGGTTTTTGATTTCCATGTTGCATGACAGATCTCTGTTAAGGTCATTTACACACTACATGACCTTTAAAGTTGTTAGGCAGTGTCCAATGTTCTGGAGAGAATCTTCCAAAATCTTGTTTTCCTATCAGTGCAGAGTATAGCAGCATCTAGAGGCTGTACTGGAAAACACCACTTGCAGTCTTTTAGTGTAATAAAAGCTAATGAATAATTAGAATGAACACAGACTTATAATAAATGAACATATTTCCTGTCCTCTACACATGGAAATTGGAAAGACTTTCAACTGAGGACAAACATGCTGACCTGACACATACAAATTCACTTTGTTATCTTGCCAATGGAGGAAGAACAAAAGCACTTTGCTCAGTTGGCTAAAATCACTGAAGGTGAAAAAAATGACATTCCAATCATTCCACTTTGCAAGTTGTTGTCCACTGGCCTTCAGATAAGAACATATCAATCTTTACCATTTTTATTCTATAAATGACGAACAAACATACACCTTCAGAACGCTAACACCAGATTTGTAGAGACTCATTATCTACCGGTCCCAAAAAAAACTAAATACAGCTCACAACCTGAACAAAGGCAAAGTTGAAAAGAGGAAAGAAAAAGCTGGGTTCTTGTTACTAGAAGAACAACAGCTTTCAATTGGGCAGGGAGTGCAGCTTCAAATATTTCATTTGAGAATAGAAAGAAGTGGGAGAGTCTACACCGCCAAGGCTGGTGGTGCCGACAACTACTAAAATTATTTTTACAGTTCTCAAAGACATGCTACGGAACATCCGGACCAAGTTGTGAAAGTTTATTTTACAAAGTAGGACAGTTAAACATTCCTTCAATATGGACAAATTAGCACTTCCGTGCTCATGCATCTTTATGGGGACCTTTTTTATGAACCTATATCCCACCCAGACAGAGATCATGGCATAGAAAATGAACCTGAGCCCAACTCTCACTACACTAGTCGGTATTTGTGTTATTGGCTGGTGCACTAAGGCAACAGTTCTCTTCTTATTATTTCCCACAACCATAGCAGCCCACCAGGATTGTCCCAGTGACCAGTCCATCCCTGGATGGTATGCTAAACTTATGGTACAGTGGTCATTCTCCTGCTCTACAACAAACTGTTAGAACAGAATGGGCCCTTACTAAACTTTAGCAATCAAGAAAGCCATACAGATGATAGAAGTGCACTTCTGCAGTGTAGCTATAGGATTTCCCGCTTCCATTTTGGACTAAAACAAAAATAACTATTAACAAATTAACTAAGAACTACACTATCTATTGTCAAAATGTTCCGCTTGCACATTCATTCCAATTGCCAGTGTAATATATACCCACAGTCCATCGTGTTGATTGGTTTGAAGATTCACCAGTAGCTTCTCTGAGGAGGACAGACGCTCTGCAATAAGCTCACGTGCATAATGAACACACACTCAAAGCCTACAGCACAAATGCAAAAAAATCAAGCCTGTTTGTAATAAACATTTCTCACAGCCTTGGCCAGGCAAAAAAAAAAAAATCTATAAACTAAACTATAAGAAATCAATTACCACATTATTGACCCATCCCAAGTCTTCCCTGCGTACCAAGACTTTGAAGGAGCTGTACTGGAATTGGCATACATAGCTTTGCCAGGTGCTACAGCTGTTTTTGCTACACGGACAAAAGTACTGGGGCCCCTGCTAATTCACTGTTTCTTCCAAAATCAAGAATATTTCAAATGATGGTGTGACACCAGCAAGCAGAGCTTTAGAGCTCACTGTACGGTGCATTGTAGAGAAAAGCAGATTGTCCCAGTTGAGAAAAATATACCAGATCCAGCCACAGGAAATCATTTGTGATATTTTTACTAAGCACTGTTGTGAATCATGATGGCATATGAACAGTGAGCACTTTGTAAACTTTGTCCAGGACGTCTGGGCACAGTTTTTGTCAATACAGGAAATCATAAAGGTTTTGTAGTTTAGCTTATTAATATTAATGTTGGATCTAAAACACATTTGTCCTCTAGCCATATGCCAAAGCATGTATGATCTATGTTCACTGCTATACTGCGAATTAGTCATCAGCATAGAGGTGCACTTTGCAATCACCCATGGCAAAATGAATCAAATAGACCTCTGCAATCCAGAGGCTCTCCATAAAACATTGGATCCCCTTAGTTACTATAGCAGCTCAAGATTTAGTAGGTGCCAGGTCCACACAGTGTTTCCCTTCCACACCATTTGTAATCTAACTAGTTGAATTATGTTTAAAACCAATAAATTGTTGAGTTCTTAACAGTAGGAAAGGCTATGGAGAGGTCAAAAAAGGACTTTATTTTTTAGCTGCCTAAACGTAAGCCAATGTTGCCCAGCACAGGTGGAAGATAAGAAATAAATGTGAGTATTGAACCTTGGCTGGGGATCACAGGACTATATCGCTTTCTCTAGATATTTTAACTTTGCAAAATTCTCAAATTGTATGGACATGCTTCTGACAGTTATGTCAGATATGGATAAACTATCACAATTTAGCAGAAATACATCAGCGCCAGCAAAATCCAACTAGATGCATGTACTAAAATGTTTTTTTTTTTTTTAAACAATGTTCATGAGGAGAAAAAAATAATAAAAAAAAGAAAAAAAAACACACCGATCTTTCTTGATCTTTAACATAGCCATAAAGCCTAAATGCTCCACTTCATTTAGTCTGTGATTACATGCATCATGATAAATATCCGGTATCATGAAAAATGTCTTTAAATATTGTAATATAGTATTTTTACCATATCACCCAGCCCTACTTCTACAATCAGTTACTGGTTAATTTAAGTTCATTTAAAGTGTATAATTATTACTTTGTTTCTTTATTCATGATTCATAGAAAATGTTTTCCTATCCAAATGTTTATCTTTTTATCTATACAATAACAAATTACCTCAAACTTTTTTTTACCACTCTACCTCTGCAATAATTATCAAGAGTAAATTAATTGAACTAGGTTTCTCATTTCTGAATTCTTAATTCTGTATAATGATTGCCACTCTAATTCAACAAGGACATTTGATTACCTCTTAATCGAGCACATTATTAATGAAATAATCAACAGACCAAAAATGAAACTATTAGCCAAGTATAATTATGTTGAATTTGAAAAGAACCTTTAAGCTTAACATGGCACTAGGCAGGTGCACCAGAAAAGCACAGCAGCAGAATCATTCCAGAAATCTTTTGGAAAAGTAAATCCATGTTAGTTAAATTCAACTCCCTATTTGTTACCTTGATGGGTATTAATGGGGATTAATATCAACAGTTTAAAACAAAAGATACATACCATTACTATAACCAAATTGTAACATGCATGCAATAGTAACGTGGTTGCAATGATTTAATTTGTGTGAAATTTATTAGGTGGCTTTGCCATATGAGAGTTTATGTTCTATCAACAGTATCCGAAGTACATTTCCCTTAAAGTAAAAATAGCAAACATCTAGATTTTTTTCTGAATATTAAAAACGAACAGAGAGAATGATAATCTGAGGGGTCCTATCACTTCTTACAAATGCAACTTGCAGCTAGCTCAGTAAAACACATTACATCCAGTTTAGTAGCTGTATGTACCAAAATCTTAAAACATTCCATAATATCTTGCTGTTGTCATATTACCAAAAATTTTAACAGACCCAAAAAAAAAAAAAAAACATATGCTTTAGCACTAAATTATGACACCTAAATTATTGGGCCAAAGAAGTGCTTCACTCCTTCCTGCGCTTCTTCTCATGGTCATAGTCTTTAGAGCGCCCACTAGTGGACGGCCGTTTGGAGCCACCATGCTGCTTGGCTTCTTCCAAGAACTTATCCAGACCAAAGGGATCTTCCTCAAATTGGACAGGTCCATCCCTGCGGGGACCATGGTCAGTGCCAGAGAACTCCCTATCAGGTACAAACCTAAGTGGAGATAAAAAGATTTTATCATGAACAGACTTCCAAAGATAACCGGCCTCTCAATCCAATTTTCAGGGTCTGCAACTAGTAAAACAGTTCACGACTGCTATTCTTACTAGCTAATTCAGAGTATTATTTGTAGAGCAGATGCTACAGACATTGCAAATTCCCTGCGTTACCTGCTGCTCTGCATAAGTGTGTCCAGGTCATCTCCGTATATATCCTTGTCTGCATTTTTGCTGGGCCTGTACATGTTCTGTGCCATGTCCCTGCCACTCTTGAAGGGCTGGTCATATACATTGTATGTCTCATCCTCTCCCCCAGCGAAGCCACTGTCCATTCCCTGTGACAAATATATAAAAACAACTCAAGTTAAACAGAATCAGATGACCTTTTAAACGGCGCAAAAATCCAGGACACTGGTTGAATTTTGAGGTGTGTGCAGCACAACACATCATGTGGCATGATTACTGCATCTGCTGTGAAATGGGCCCGATGCTCCATGCACATCTTTATTGGCGAAAGTGAGAAGTCAAATTGTATCACAGTTTGGAATAAGCTTCTCTTTGTTTTTTTTAAAACAGAAAAATTAAACTAGTTATTAACAATACAATACTAGTGAGAGCACAGATACAAAATGCCAGATTAAACAACTTGAAAAAACATTGCAGTCACCTGTGTGTCTGCATAAATAGGTTCAACAATGCACAGCCAATAGAAATGTTACCCTGCTCTGGTTGAAGAGCCTCTGGTCATACTGAGCCTCGCTGGAAGTGCGGGGGTTGGGCTGGCCAAGAGCAATCAGCTCACTGATGTCTCGGTCCTGGTCCCTCTGCAGTTTAGACCTGAAATCACACAATGGTTAGTTATGTGCTACAGCACATGTCCATTTTAAATAAATACTGAATTGCCTAAACTGAAATGGGAGTTAAAGCAACAAGCGCTACTGGATAGAGTGGTTGAGAATCTGACCGTAGTTTATTGTGCATGATCATGCTTTTCAAATTAAGACAAGTGTACGACACTGGCACAAACCAAACTGCCCAAGATTTGATATAGCATGTACCTCTTATCAGGGGCCGCTCTGGAGATGTTCCTATCGTGCTGCCTCTCTTTCCTCCTGTCATGACGAATCTCATCACGCTCTCTGACCTCACCATCCTCCCCTCCTGCCAGCAGAAGGAATGCATGTGTGAGAGAAATTCTAATTTGAAGCACTTCGGTCACTATGCACAACCTGCACAAAACCCAGACCTTATGTAGCAACGCATTTGCAAATATGCCCAAAGGACACATGGTGTGACTTGTGAATAGCATAATATCAACATATATCAGTCAACTAACAACTCTATGGACATCAACTGACTTTACAAGCAATGGCATTTGGCACACTACTGCGGCAGGTACAGTTGTGATCAGATGTCTGTATACGTCACTGGAGTATAGGGCTTTCAATGATTTCTTTCAACTGTTCTTTTTCCAGTGCAGAAAGAGTTTATGAGTATGACAACATACATTTGACTATAACTGGTAGCTTGTCATTGCCCATATAAGAAAAGGGTTCGAGTTTGACAGTACTTAATGGACAGACCAACACAGTATATTTGGAAATTCCCATGAGCTCGGGACAGATCTGAGAAGAATTGTAGATCTCTCAGATCCATTTCAACCCCAACATTGTTAAGCATGGTGGTGGTAGCAACAACCACTGGAACTGATACACTGCACAATGTGAAGAACAATGAAGTGAATAAAAATTCTGACCACCTCAGAATTCTTCAGCATAACCTTTAGATACCCCTGAAACACATACTGAGAAAGCAGAATTCTACTGAGCATTCGGAAAGACCTTGCCAAAGCCCTAACCTTAAATGTATGAACTATGGTGCTTCACGATTTCAGTCTGACTAACCAAAAACAGCTCCAACAGTTTAAAGAAAATCCCTGAAAACCCAATATGAACATGAATGTCATTGTAATAAGTATGTAAACTTCAGAACACAACTGTACTGAGTAAAAAGACCACCACCTATTGCTGAACCATACCACATAAGACCTATACCTTTTTCTCCATGGCCTTTGATTCCTGCTCTTCTGTCTCGGGCCATCTTTGCAAGCTCCCTGAGCTTCTCCTCCTTCTTTTCTTTTTCTTTCTGCGCCATCTTCTTTTCCACCTGAGCTCGCATCTCCACTGCTTCTCTGGCCTGAGAACATCACAAGAATGTCAATATGAAGCAAAAAAAAGCCATCTTGCCTTGTTTTTCCTGAAAACTTGTCCCTTGACCCTGGGCCTGATTCCTTCTTGTGGGAAGGTTGTGCGTGTGGCAATGGGACCATTTAGTGGTTACTTTCACTTATGGCTGTTAAATATAGACTGGTTACCTTTCTGTCTGCAATGTAGAGAGCCTCAGCTAACTTTGCAAAATTCTCATTAATATGAACTGTCTGAAGGCCTCTTCCATCGGCGGCCAGACGTTTATCCAGTGGGATCGTGTAACCCTGAAAAACATCAATTAACATGTTTTAACTTTAAAATATTTGGCATCCAGGAGGACACAAGCATTAATTGACCGATAGGCCACTGCGTGTTTTTTGCAAAGTAAAAAAACATGACTTATGAAACCTTTGCGTTCTTCCAGTTTGATATGCACGGAGGAATCTTCCACTCTTGCTGTTCTTTCACCGTCATCTGAGACAAAAAATAAATCAATTAATACAGAGTTCCGATTCAGAAAGTGTGCTATGGAATAGGTAAATATAATGAGAATTTTGATGGATCCCTACCTTTCTGCTGGGAGAGTGCATGACTGGAGCAGGGGGAGAGGGAGGGCCACGAGGAATCTTCTTATTTATTCTATACAAAATAGACATATGCAAAAATATACTTTAAAATACTTTACAAAATACAAACAAAAATGGCGCTTTTACAAAAGCTATGGGTGCCGTGACCTACTTAAAACGTGGTGGCTCCATTGGGTCTTTCTGCATCTCCACCATACGGATGACCCTTTGCTTGGCCCCAGAGTTAAATGCCACTCCCTGCTGAGAGGGTGTGTACCTGTTGCAAATTTAAAAAATAATTATGAAACGTCCATGCTGTACCATGACTGACAACACACATACTTGTGATAAGTTTAAACATTACCGTATGTATTGTGCAGGTGCCTGTTTATCTGCTGCACGTACAGGCATGGCAGCAGCAATTTTCTGGGACACCTGCTTGTCTAAAGCAGCTCTGGTCTTCTCTGTGAGCTGAAATAAAATTTACATTTGGAATACTTTACATAGAGGACTTCATAAAAAAAAAATCACGTTTACAAAAGAGATATGGTAAATAGAGTCAGCTGTTTGAAATGGCAAGCTTAATTTGAGGGGGAAAAAAAAACACACAAACATTTTATATATTTTACACATCTCACCTCTTTAATAGCCTCCTCATCTGGTCTCTGTAACTCTGGGGCATCATCATTGAGCACTTCCTTAGGAAGCAAGTCTGTGTATTTACTGAATATAACCTGTTTAAAAAACATCACAAGAGGAGTGAGTATAAATGTTACATTCATCACCAACAATTCTAAGCTGCTTCAATATAACACTCACCTTATCCTTTCCTTGGCCTTGTCGCGCGATAGCATCATACTTGATTTTGCCCTCGGCGTCCACCTGCACAGCAAGGGCATTGGACGTCTTCTTCTTTCTGCCCATCTCCAGTGGATACTGAGCCACATGGATCTCCGGAAATGCGCCTCCATCGCCAAAGTCCTTTAAGCACACATTAACAGAAGCACTACTAAAAGGATCTACAGCATGAGCAAGATGCTTGCATTCGCTCTATATTCTATATCTATACATCTCCTTGTCTATACAGCCCCCCACCCCCCTACCTCAAAACCTCGGGGCACCCATCCTTTTCGAGAGCCATAAGGAGGTGGTTCTCTTCGAGTAGACACCAGTGCTGTGGACTGGGACCTCTGTGCTCTGCTCTTCTCTTCTGCCTCAAGCTGGTCCTGGGACAGCTGAGTAGGCGCGGGTAGAAAGCTGTAAGACAATCGGTATACTACAATTAAAACAATACTGACCGATCTATCAAGTTGGAACTTGGCCTACTTGGATGTATATACGGAAATCGTGTTGCACTATTCATCTGAGAACGTCTGCCTTTTCCCTCAACTGACAGAGCCCCTGGTTTAGATGGCAAACACTTTCAGTACAGCATAAAACCCACAGCTAGCTAAGTCCAGTCGCTTTGCTTGCTCAACTTGGCAATACAAAAAAAAACAACCTTTCGCAGACATGGGATGACAATGACCCAAGTTCCTAACTTCTTTCTGACCCTAAATGATCAAATGTTGGTGTTCTTGCAATGAGATTTCCGAAAAGTTGCTGCGTTAGACAGATTACTACAAGCGGGGGACGTTCAGCGTTAGCTGGTTTGGCTAGCTAGCTAGCTAGCATGAACTGTGAAATAACGTATTGCTAGCACTAGCTAGCTAAAATGAGATCAAACTATCTAGCGGATCAGCAGAAGTCTTACTAAACATCACATTTAACAACACATAGATTAGATTTTAGCCAAATGTAGCTGTGAATACTTTAGTGTGGAAGTAGCTAGCGCTAGCACTAGCTAGCTAGCTTTATTAGCATGCTAGCAAAACTAGGCCTTTTAACCGAATAATGGACCGAAATAACCAAAGAAAACAGTGCACATACAAGAATGTGTTAACATACAGCTAGTATATCGGACAGACACAGCCAAACGTTATATTACAAATAACGTTAGCTAGTATTTGTAACACCGAGCAGGCTTACGCCGCGACTCACCTCGCCAGCGACATTTTCCTCTTTGTTGAGTCTGACGTCACGCGAGATCTGACTGCATCGCGATGTTTTAGACAAATATCGCTAGCACTAGGGCCCTAGTCCCAAATGGTGAGCCGTGGTCCTCCTCTGGTTCACACCAGAAACCATCCATGACCCTATTTTGTGACACCATCACCCAAATAGTCAGATTATACTGTCTCATTTTTTTCAAAGTGTGAAAGTAACGCACAAGTAACAAGTAACGCAATTAAATAGACGAAATTGACGTATATTGAGCTGAGGCCTGACCTCTCTGCGTTTGCATTCTTCGTAGCTAAGAAAGGGGATGCAATAAAAAGCCCTCTGCTAGAGCATGAAAATAATATCCCAACGTTTATTTTCCAAATCCACGGTGGTGACCACAAAATTGTCACTGATAAGACAATTCAGTATTTTCAAATTTATTTATAGTGCTTTTTATAACTGGCATTGCCACAAAGCGACTTTACAGAATCAGTAATTAGTAAGAAGACAAGAGATCAACAAGACATAGACCCTAAAAGACCCCCCAGTGAGCAGCCAAAGGCGACAGTGGCAAGGGAAACACTCCCTCAGAGCTGGAGGAAGAAACCTTGGGAGGAGCAAAGCCTCACAAGGGGGACCCATCCATCCTCCTCTGGTCAGAACAATTTATAAATTATTGATAAAAGTCACTGTTAATCATAATATCATAATACCAGTATACTAATCATGATATAATATAGGGAGCCTCGTAGTTAGTCTGATGGGTGGCAGCTGGTCTTATGCAGGTAAAGGGGACCCCAGCAGTCAGTCTTCTAACAAGTCGGGCAGGATGAGTGGGCATCCATTTTCTCAGAGAAGGTAAAAAGACAGAGTTAGTTCCGAATGGATTTATGGAGATCAGAGAACATTGAGCACTATCAGTATCAGTATACAATATGATGAAACCTGAGCCTACAGAGAGGAGGTTAGCTTACTGTCACACTGGTGCCAGGAAAACAACCTTTCTCTTAACATCAGCTAAGACAAGGAGCTGGTAGTGGACTTCAGGAAACAGGAGTGAGTGCACACCCCTATCTCCATCCCTATCTCTGGAGGGGGTTAGCAGGAGGAGGTTTTGTATGAACTGTCGCATAACAGGACGTTATAACAGGACCTGCATTGTGGAGAGTATTATGACAGGCTGTATCACCACCTGGTAGGGAACTGCACCGCTCAAGGAGGTTCTATACTTAAGCAATTAGACTGCTGAATAAACAATAGCTTGTGGACTATGGACCTCATCTGTAACATCACACCTTCCATACAAACACACTCTGCACCCAGCACTTACGACTGGAAACCCTATGCACAGTCACGCAGCACCCACAAAGACTTCTCCCCTCCCATACTACACCTGAACTCACACCCATCCAGTGTCTTTTTTGTCCATTTTGTCCGCGTGCAAGCAGCGAGACGACAGCTCCAGCATCTCAGTGTACTACAATTCCCTGTGTCCGCGAACTCCTGAACCTGCAGACTTTATCTAAGGGGAAACATTAATTACCAAAAGCTAAACTAAACAGATGAGTTTCAGCCTAGATTTTAAGATTGAGACCGTGTTTGAGTCCCAAACATTATCTGGAAGGTTATTCCAGAGTTGGGGGGCTTTATAAGAAAAGGCTCTTCCCCTGCTGAGGTTTTCTGAGTATTGGGAATGAGTAAGAAACCAGCACCCTGAGATCTTGATTCTTGATGTTTCATAAAAGTATTCTTGATGGTTCATAATATGTAATAAGATCCCGCAGGTAGTCAGGACCAAAGCCATGTAGGGCTTTATATGTTAATAGAAGAATTTTGTATTCAATACGGAATTTAACTGGGAGCCAATGAAGTGCTGATAGAACTGGACTGATATGGTCATATTTTCCTAGTTTTAGTAAGGACCCCGGCTTGAACTTGTTTATTGAGGTTCCTGCTAGAACAACCTGACAGTAGTGCATTACAGTAATCTAGCCTTGAGGTAATAAAAGCGTGTACTAGCTTTTCTGCATCCTGTAGAGATAAGAAATTTCTTAGTTTGGCAATGTTCCTAAGCTGCATAAAGGCTGTCCTACTAATATTAGCTACATGTTTACAAATGATAGATCTGAATCCAATATGACGGCAAGATTTTTAGCTGCTGGACTATGTATAATGGAAGCGTCAGCCAAATCTAACATTAAGTCTGATTTCTTATTCTTACATTAAGTTTATTTCTAGTGTTCTAGAGTTTTATATCCTTTACACAGTCTTTAATTTTATTTAATCTAACTTTATTGTCAGGTTTGGCTGATATATAGAGCTATGTTTCATCTGCATAACAATGGAAATTAACATATTGTCTACTTATAACTGAGCCCAGTAGTAACATGTATAATGTAAATAAAACAGAGCCTTGCGGAACTCCATATCTCACTTTTGTGTAATTTGAAGATGAATCTCTTAACTTTATGAACTGATAGCATTCAGTTAGATATGATTTGAACCACAATAGGGCTGTTTCTGTGATTCCAACCATCTTTCTAGTAATATAGTATGATCTATTGTATCAAAGGCTGCACTGAGGTCCAGTAGGGCTAATAAAGATACATAGCCTTGATCAGAGGCAAGAAGAAGATCATTTGAATCATTTCATCTTCACTAGGGCTGTCTCTGTGCTGTGACTGGGTCTAAATCCAGATTGGAATTCTCATACATGTCATTCTTACTCAGGTATAAGCAGAGTTGTTGGGCCACAGCTTTTTCTAATATCTTGGATATAAATGTTAAATGTTGTTGGAGATGGGTCTGTAATTAAACAGTACAATAGGATCAAGATTTGGTTTCTTGGTAAAAGGTTTTATGACTGCTAATTTAAGGGTTTTGGTACATGCCCTAAGCTAAGGGATAAATTTATGAGCTTTAATAAGTGCCCTTCTATATTCAATAAGGATGTACTTCCAGGCAGAGTAGAACACCTCTAGTTTGGTTGTCCGCTATTTACGTTCTAGAATACTTCACAGCACATCACACTTTTCCGATTTTTATTTGATAAAAAATTTGAAAACCACAAATCATGTTTGTTCATGCTACATTGCGTTGGTCTATTATTTAATCTCAATAAAATACATTTAGGTTTGTGGTTGTAAGGTCATAAAATGTGAATAAGTTCAAGAGGTATGATTACTTTTAGAGTTATCATTGGGGTACACCTTCCTGCTCTGGGTTATATTCTGACCATATACATAATCACGGGAGTGACCTAGGGGGTGTTCAATCAAGCAAGCTGACTTTTTGAGACATAAATATATCAAAATATGTCATAAAATGGATCCATCAAGGAAGTGCCACAATCGCATCAAGGATGGGTAGCATCACAGTGACTTCACAAACAACATCCTATATTAGTGCTTAAGTGGTGCTTAAGAGGAGTCCTAATCAGTTCAGTCATGAACTGTGTGCTGGAGAGGAGCCTCAAGTGAGGGGCGGAGCTTAGCCCTTGCACACTTGAGCACATGTGCATGAGCTCCCCAGTAGAGGGAGACAATACAGTGGCAACCAATCGTGGGGTGTCAAAGGACCTCCACGCCTGTGTGACATGATGACAAGATTGCAGGTTGTGAACATAGAGACCATATTTTTTTAAACCAGTGTGCAATAGAACATGAGAGAGAGTGTGTTATCGTGAAATATCTGGGTGTGATGAAGCAGACACGAGCCGAAGGTGAAGGTGAATGTCCATGACTGCGCATTAAATAATATTGGCTCTTTTAAGTGTGTATATTTCTTGATCAAGTCATGTTCCATCAGTACAGAGTGACAAAGCCATCACAACAAGCACAACTACCAGCTGGCCCGGGAATATGTAGTCAATCTTCTGATGAGGATGCTGTTGTATCCACTTTGAGCTACACAAAAGATGTACCAGACCAATGACAACAGGGAGTGAGTTTCTCTAATGGAAGAGAACTTTCCTTTCCAGATTAAAAACTATCTAACTAACACTGTGAACGTGACCTCACTTGCATCTCATAATGAAAGCACGAAAGAAACACTACAATATAAAATATCATGTGTAGAATAAGAATAACTGGATAGAAAAACTGTGTAAGAAAGCACACGGCAGAAAAGAGAGAATAGTAAAGTGATCATATGATATTCATTTTGGTCATACAAAGGCAGACCAAATGTAGAACAAGAACTACCTACAATAGTTTGTAGTGTGTGTGTGTGTATCATAATGCCATTATGAAATATTAAATCTTTGAGTAGGGCACTTTGTTGTTGTACACTGACTAATGGAGTATTGGGGGTATGACTCATGGGATAAGACAGTATGCTCAACTTTCTGCTACAATAACCCCCATATCATCTGTTTTTCTACATGTCTCTCTCTACACCACTCTCTCTGCATATCTCTCTACAATGTCTCATTCTCCATATGCATCTCTGTCAGCTTCTCTCATTCTATCTGTTACACACCTGCCGGGAAAGAAAGGACGTCTATATGTGCATATGTTTTAGAATGTTGGCTTTTTGCATTTCGTCAGCTCTGAAACTGTGGCTGTACACTCAGAGCTCTTGCGATGCTCCCAGCTGTGCAGGACCCCTTAGCTGCACTGAATGCTCTAAACAAACAAAGCACCCTACTAAACAAAACACTATGAATAAGTCACTTGGTTCCATAGTTTACTCAGATAACACAGTGTAATGATGAGTCTACCGGTTGTATGTATTCTCTCCAAAAACCGGATTATGACTTATATTTATTAAATAGTGCTGCCTACATCCTAAGCAATCATTTAGTGTCAGCATTCATTACCAAAATACAGTTAGGCTCACCTAAAAACATAAAACAGCACACATTTCATCAGCTCTGAAAGCTGCACACAACTGTAAAGAACCCTAAAGCTGCACTTAATCCCTCAAAGCCTGGGTGTGCAATACATCGCTGATGTCTGTTGTTCCTTAATGAAGCATACTACAAATATAAAACACAGAGTATTGGATTGTATTGAACATAGTTCAAGAACAAAGAAAATATTTTTAAATAAGCACACCCCTCACTTAGTCCTTCATTCTCACCTCAAAAATAAATGTTATCCTAACATTACATATCCCTGTTGTCATCAACAGATTTTCCAGTATGTTGCTGCATTAATTTTGATGCTCTACCTGAACTAGCCCTCCAGTGCCTGCTACTCAGAAGCTGCCACCATCATGCTTCACAGTGAGGATGATTTGATCTGCAGTGTTTGGTGACCACCGAACATTGCGTCTAGTCTGATGGCCAAAAAGCTCAATGAGATGAAAGAACCTTCTTTCGATTGACATTGGAGTCTCCCACATGCCTTTGAACAAATTGTAGTCAAGATTCCATTCTCTTTGCTGCTCCCCCATAAAGCTTTGACTGGTCAATAAGTTGGGCAACAGTTGTAATGTGTAGTCTCTCCTGTCTGATCTGCTAAAGCTTTTAACTCGTCCTCAACATTCATTTCCAAAAGCTACAACAGTCCTTGGTCACAAACATTACCTAAAAAAGTTTTTCCAGAATTTAGGGAATTTTCATTTTATATGAAAAGGTTATTCCCCCTGCTGAAGCTTACTGAATTCTGGGAACCACCACCAATTTTTCCAGTTTTACTAAGAACTAGCTGCAGCATTTTGAACTAGTTGAAGTTTATTGAGGTTCCTGCTGGAACATCCTAACAGTAGTGTATTCCAATAATCTAGCCTTGAGGTAATAAAGGCTTATACTAATTTTTCTGCATCATACAGACATAAGGCATTTCCTAGTTGGGCAGTGTTCCAAAAATGGTTGAAAGCTGTCCTGGTAATATTAGCTATATGTTGGTCAAATGATAGATCTGAATCAATTATGACGGCAACATTCTTAGCTGCTGAAACAGCTAATCAACCAGGTTTAACATTAAGTTTACAGTTTTTCCCTGCAGCTTTTGACCCCAAAAGGAGAACCTCAGTTTTGTCAGTTTTGTTTTAAATTTTGCCTAATTTCCTTTTATCGGGATTTGTTCAATGTTTTAATGTTTATTTATATAGCGCCTTTCACAACAAATGTTGTCACAAAGTGCTTTACAGAGATCCAGGTCCACGCCTCTTATTAGCAAGCACCACAATGGAGGTGGTAGCGACAGTGGCAAGCAAAAACTCCCTCATACTAAGAGGAAGAAACCTTGGGAGAAACCAAGACTCAGTCCGAGGAACCCATCTGCCTTAGGTCGACCCGCACAGCACAAACAAATAACAATACTGCTGGAAAAAATGCTGGAGCTAATGTAGGAACAGGTTATGAAGTATGAGTGTGAGTAGGTGCTTGACATATGCTCAGTGTTAATGTTAAAGTCAATGCTTTGACTTTGATTGTATGTGTATGTATAGCAATGGAGTGTGGAAGGAGTGGATCATTGCAGAACTCCAGAGCAGAACCGTAACACAGCAGGGCAGTGGAGAGCCAGGCTGAGCGAACATCAGGGCACAGCAGAAGGAACAGGGCACCTCAGCACATGCAAAAGAAAACAAAAGAGAAGAGAACTCACAGAGCTTTAGCAGAGAGAGAGAGAACAGAAAGGAAGGAAAGAAAGAAAAAAGAGGGTTAGGAGACTTGTGTCAAAAGCTCTGCTGAGTATAGGGACAGGCCTGAGTCCGGAATATGGATGAATGGACACCTCAAGACTGGATGGCAGGGCATCTCAGCATATGTAAAAGAGAGAGAGAGAGAGAGAAAGGGGTTAGGATGGTTGTGTTGGAACTTTGCTGAGTAGTGGGACAGGCCTGATACCAAGACGCAGGACCTGAACCAACAAAGGGCAACTCCAGGCAGGCAGCTCAGGACATGGCGGAGAGAGACAAAAGATGAAGATTAAAACAAGGTTTACGTTTACCGAGTGACCTGTAGCAGAAATGGTTAGACAGACAACCACAATAATAGTAATAACAAGCCTGTCTGGGACAGAATAGTGGCGATATGTAATCAGAGCAGGACAGAAGTATAGGATAGAACTATTGTTAACTGAGTTATCCGAAAGCTTGTGTAAAGAGAAAAGTTTTAATCTAGCTTTAAAGACTGAGAGTATGTCTGATTTATATATATTAACAGGGAGGTTGTTCCAAAGTTGGGGGGCTTTGTTTTTTTATGTAATGATGAGCTAGTTGTTCTCTGGGGAACTATTTTTCCAAAACACACTGTCACATCTCCCTCCGTGGCTCCATGAAGCCATCATTACACCTTTCACCGCACCCAATCAGAGACTGTTGCCCCGTTTGCATTACCGGAGTACTTATTGGTTTTGGTCACCATCACTGTGATCATGTATATACCTGTTCTGTTCCAATGTACTGTTACACAGTATTATCAACTTTCCTTTGCTTATTAAGCATTTCTCATTTGTTTTGACTGCCCTCTTGTGTACTAATTACTTCCTGTTTACCTGTGTTGCTGACTGGTTTGGTTGTTTGTGAGATTGCTCTTCTGGTATCTCAGTTCTGGTTCTGCTCTGTATTGTTGGTTTGCTGGTTTTCTGCTTCTTGTTTTCATATATTTTGTTGTGTTACATCCGCAAGCATCTGAATAGTTTCCCAGTCGTAACAGAAACCTTCGCCACTATGCAGATGGCGTATTACAAGGAGGTGCAAACGGCATTGAGTAGTCAAGGACAGCTGTTAGGTCAGCACAAGTTATTTGACTCTCTGAATCAGTCTGTGGGTGCTCTGAGTCTACAGCAAGGAGAACAGCAATGAGAGCTTACTCAGATCTCTGCTAATCTAATAGAGATCTCTACACAACTATTGAAACATTAACCCAACATTAAATAAGTCCACGTATTACTAGGGCTTTAGCTGTTTTTCCCTTTCAGAATACAAATACTCTGTGTGTAAACCAGAGAAAATTTAATCTTTATAAAGGGTTCTTGCTATGGTGTTTTGCTATGGATTTTTTTTGTTAACTCACCACCTAGTTCTGAGAATGCTTGAGTTGTTGGCTCAGATTCATCAGGGATCATGTTCAGTTGTGGATTATGCCCTACATTTTTGTACTCTAGCTGCGGGTAGTGGGTGGAAGGAGTCTGCATTTTTAGTTGTTTCATAACTTTCTTAACCCTGCTATATTCAATGAATTGGCATTTAGAGATGAGGGACTGTCTCTAGAGGATCTTATTTCACTGGTCATTTGCCTTGACCAACTTCAAAGCACTACCAGCACCACTCTATGGCGAGTCGTCTCCTCTCCACCACATCTGCACAGGACAAGAGGCCCGAGCAGTAAATTCATTCCCAGCGCCATCTCCCAGACACCTGCTTTGAATTCTACAGATGAACCCATGCAGCGTGACTCCCCTCGTTTATCACCGGAGAGACTTCGTAGGTTTCAAGGAGGCTTGTGCCTGTATTGTGGTACTGCTGGCCACGTTCTACATGATTGTCGGGTTCGCCCACACAGACATCAAGTGCCATCTCTGGGAAAGCGGTGCAGTCTACTTCACACGCTAATATGATGAGTGTTCCCACGCTGGGTATGGTTTTGAAGTCTTTATTCTTGCCAGTCTCTAAACTGCCCTAGTTCTGTGTCTGTTTTTTCAGCTTTGATTAATTCTGGTGCTGAGGGAACCCAGGTGCTTGTTCAGTCTCTTGTCACCTCAAGACTTGACTACTGCAACTCTCTTCTGGCTGGTCTCCTTTTGCGCACCATCAGACCCCTGCAACTTATGCAGAATGCAGTGACACGGGCCGTCTTTAACATTTCAGCCAGAAGTCAAAAGTTCAGCCATGTCCCTCCACTATTGCATTCTCTTCACTGGATTCCTGTAGCTGCCTGCATCAGATTCAAAACCCTGATGCTGGCCTACAAAGCCAAGACTGGACCAACCCCTCCATACATGAGGGCAATAGTCAAAAGGCGATCTGCACCAAGATCCCTTCGAGCCTCAAGTATGACTCAGCTTGACCCGCCATCCCTTAAGATCCATGCAAGACAAGTGTCCAGGCTTTTTTCTTTCCTGGCACCGAACTGAAGACTGAAGACCCACCTACTTCAAGAATACTTGGGTGAAGAGTAGAGTATTATCTCCTTATTTACTTGTGTTTAGTAGTGTTTAAGATTAGAGATATCTTTGTCTACTCAAACTAGCTAAGGTTATTCTTGAGCAAATAGCAAGGCACGTTTGTATGTTGCACTGGATAAGAGCCATAAATGTAGATGGAAATGTAAGGAAGGTGATGAACAGGAGGCTCTTTCTCACCATGGGTGCACTATGAGTACAAGGACATGCTGTTTGGATTATGTAATGCTCTGTCTGTCTTTCAGGCATTTATTAATGATGCTTTCAGGGATATGTTAGTTTGTTTCATTATTGCGTACATAGATGATGTTTTGATTTATTTGATAAAGAAACTCATATCTGTCAGGTCCGTCAAGTGTTAGCTTATCTTCTTGAGAATCAGTTATTTGTCAAGGGAGAGAAATGTGAGTTTCACATTGACTCTGTCTCCTTTTTGGGTTATGTCAACAGCCCTGGGGGTGTGGTCATGAATGACAAGAAAGTAGGTGCTGTGGTTAACTGGGCGGTGCCTACTACCACCAGAGAACTACAGCAAACGTATGAATGTATGCACAATGGTCCCTCTTTTTTGCTTGAGTTCAGTTTACTATTATGTATCACCCGGGGTCGTGTAACAATAAAGCTGATGCTCTATCACATGACACTGAAACAACTGCTTTGGAGGAACCAGTCAATGTACTGCCGCCTGGGTTAGTAGTAGCTACCATTAGATTGGTCGTAGTGGTAGAGATCTGTCGGTTCCCAGTGTAAAAGTTTACCCCTTGTAAAACACCTGCCGCTCCCAGTACCCTTAGGTTCTTGGTCCTCATAGCAGTTGACTTCATTACCGACTTATCTGACTGGCAGGGTTGCACAGTGATTCTCACTGTAGTGGACCGATTTCGATTTTCGACCGGCGTTCGATTCATTCCTTTCTCATGACTTCCCATGGCATTTCAAACCGCCAAAGCTCTATTTCAACACAAGGATATTGTGTCAGATAGAGGTACTCAATTCACTTCTCAGTATGGAGAGCATTTATAGAGAGGTTGGGTTTGTCTTCTGGTTACCACCCCCAATGCGAAAAAATGCGAAAAAATTAATCAGGAACTAGAAACGCTCTGGGTGACCGAGTCTGGCTATCGACCAGGGCAAAGCAGAATAGTCCAGAAACCCCCCCCAAAAACCCCACACCAACACCATAGAGAACGTTCAGTATTGCAGCAAGAAAACTGGCAATGCTTTGCAAGGAGCAGCAGAGTGAGAGGTGGTGGCTTTGTAGAGGGAGTGATTAGGGTATTGCAGGTGTGAGTGATTGAGACCATTGCTGGGGTATGTTACACTTTGCAAGGCTGGTCAAAAATCATCACATCTGAACTCCCTGCAACACTTGACCCACTTCAGTTTGCATACCATCCTGACTGCTCTATGGATGATGCCATATCAGTAGCGCTTGGCACAAGAACAGTTATGTGTGGATGCTTTTCATTGACTTTAGCTCTGCCTTCAATTTGGTCATACCTCAGCCCTTGGTCAGAAAACTTGAACCACTAGGCATCAATACTACACAACACGAACCACATCAAGTTTGGCAATGACACAACAGTCATGGACCTCATGAGCAACGACAGTGAGTCTGCCTTCAGAGAGGAAGTCAACCAATGTGTGGTTCACTTTGACCAGCTCAGGGACTGTCTGCACTCTGCACTGTAACTTGAATCAACTGGCCACTTCATTAACACCGCATCCTTGTTTCTACACTCATTGTTCTATAATTACAGACTATAGTCTATCTGTTTCTCTGCATACTTTCAAAGCCTCTGTTAACCTCTACAGTGTGTAATTACAGATCTACAAAGTGTTCCTACATGGTAAGTGAAGCTATTATAATGGACAGTGAGTGTAGAAACAAGGAGATGTTTTTAATGAAATGGCCAGTCAGTGTACACAATCATTTTGGTTCTAAATAGACCAAAAGGGCTCTGTTATTGTTATGATAAAAACTTTTTTGGTACTATATAGTCATATCAAAGGCTGTGTGTGTAAATTCTCCAAAAATATAAAGAACCATTGATCATGCATGGGTCCATTTAAACCTGAAATATTGATGTATAGAACCCATGGTTCTTCAAGGGTTCCTAATTATAATATTTCTTTTTGGAACCTGTGTAAAAGTTGCTCCATTTCCTCTTTGCAGAAGCAGGCACCCTTTATTAAATGGTGGCACTAACATCAGAAAGCATCTTGTCAATGATGAAACCTTTTCTGGCTCAGGTATTCTGAGTTCCTGGTCAGATATTGATTTTGTAAAGAGCTTACAAACACAGGTGACACCACATGGGGCAACATCTGTGAAGGCTTGAATTGGTTTGATTTTTGTATGCCATCTGATTTTGGTACAGTCCAGGATCACTCCGACATTTGAACTGTACCGTGTCAACATTTTTTTTAATACTGTTGCTTGGACCTGCTACATATTTGTATGATTAAGCAATGTACAGTAAACGGGACATTCATTAAACTCATGTACTTTGTGCTTTTCATTTGTTTTTGATCTCTTTATTTGCTAGGTGCAGCGCAGTAGCAGAGCTCCCCCTTTTCCTTCCATGGCAGTGGTGGCTCAGCGGTTAGAGCGCCAGGCTATCAATAACAGGGTGGTGGGTTCGATTCCAGGGCTTGGCAAGCTGCCACTGTTGGGCCCTTGAGCAAGGCCCTTTACCCTTTCTGCTCCCCGGGTGCTGGAGTTGGCTGCCCACCGCTCTGGGTGTGTGTACTCACTGCCCCAAGTGCACTAGTGTGTTCACTACCACAGATGGGTTAAATGCGGAGGACACATTTTGCTGTACAGTGTACACTGTACAGTGACAAATATGTGCACCTTTACCTTTGATGGTCATTTGTAGTTAGCAAACCATAGAAATATTACAGGTGAAGAGGCTGGTGTAGAGGAGTGGAACATATAATGAGTTTGTAAGGCTCACATGGAGAATTATAAGCTTGTCTTTAACAAGGCCGCCCCTTTAGTAGCAGACCATGCTCTAGAGTTTCGGCTATTGGTTGGAAGGTTGAATTAACCTTTTATAGTCCCTCTTGTGAACTTTGTAATGCACAGCATTTCTCAATCTTCCTACTTTTGACCCCTTCTGCTACTACACTCCCACTTTTTAATTCGTCCTGCAAATTTCCTGCATTTCAACACAGCCAGCTGACTCTTTCACCAAACAAGAAAAGCTAAATAGTTAAATATGTTGTTCAGGAAACTATTTGCTGTTAGCCTGGGACAGAGGGTCCATTGGGAAATAGCTAATGGGAACTGCCACTAAAACTTAAACAGTAGGACGTTCACCAAGCTGTGGACAAAGCATATAAAACTGAGAATTGTTGTGAGAAACTACTTATAAAAGTTCTGCAATATCATCTTTTGTTTTTTTGTTTGGCACAGGAGGTCAATGATCTTATACAAACTGAGAAACAAGTTTACATTTAGTACAGTTTCAATTATTTAACTCTTTCTGGATATTTAGTCTGATTTCTTTAAAAAGGTTCAAAACAACACAAACAATCCAGTACATAGATGGTGCTGTCCAGTGTATTAGTACTACATTTTAGAGCTGATGAAGAATTAGAATTAGAATGAGACATTTTTCATTCAACTAAAAGTGCTTAATTTGAAATTCTTTTATTTAAAGTATTACTAGTCTAAAGTGCCTTTCTTTTATTCTTGCTTTCTTTTCTATTCCTGGGCTTACCCTAATATGTAATGTTTGGTTTCTGATGCATGGAATAAGTACCATTTCTATCTGCTTCTGCCTCAGCAAGCAAGCCCTCTCACTTTTGCAAGACTAAACAGTCATAACTTTCACAATGTTGCTGAGTGGAGGCAATTCAATTCAAAAGTCTTGAAAGCTTGGTGAATAAAATACATTCCCACTCAAAGGCACATTATTAGAGTGCCTTGAGCTTGGAAAATCTTTAAAAGCTTCTCAGTGAAAATTAACAGATGAAGGGTAATTTTTGCAACTTAATATGCAACCTGGTGACTGAATCTGTTTAAAAACATTATAGCAAAGTCCTTATTGGTTTCTTAGCAGAGAATTTACCATCTGATACCTGCATGTGGAATGTATATGTGGTAATGAAGTGTTATTTGTCATGTGTGGTGGAAATTTTGTGACAGAAGAAACACTAAGTCTCTGAATCAGTATCAAAGTGAGTAACAAATTTATTGAGAGGTACAAAGCAAAACCTTAGTTTCTGCCTGTCTGCTCTGAGCTCTGCATGGTCTGCAGGAGCCTTTATCATCGCTGGGCTTTACCCTCACCCACTCAGCAATGACTGACCAGATAGCCTTATATGGTATAAACAGGCTATACATTTTTCTGTTACTTGCATGAGAACCGTCCCAGGAATATGACCCCACTGACCCCATCTGGTCCCTGTTTATGGGGGGGGGGGTCATTCTAAGGTAAGTGCTGACCGGAGATCATTCTGTCCTCCCGTCGGTACTTCTTCTCTCGCCCACTTCTGCTTATCATCTATGTCAGGGCGCAGAGACAGACAATAACAGTGTGAACAGACCCCGGTACAACATAGATGAAGAACATATAACAAGAAGTAACCGAGGTCCCCTTACATATCACAGAATATGCATCAACAATTTAGTTATTGATTATGAATCATCAATAACTTCCATTACACATGCCACCACAAACTGTTCACTACAGTTCTAATCCAGTTCAGCAGCACCATCCTCATCTGTATATATGTACCTATTTATGTGTTTGCACGCCTTGTTGTAAAGTATTGCCAATCTTTGTAACATAACAAGTCCAGAGTGTAATGTCCTGTTCATTCTCGTTTACCAATCTATCTTGTTTTGCTGTTTTTCTCTTCTTTTTCCCCGTTTGGACATGCTATTTTTGCTATTTTGGATGGCCTTTTTGTTCTTTTGCCCTATTATTTATGTTCTGTCTCATTCACCCCATGTTTGTATTAGCATACTATTATTTTGAGAATTATAATTTGTTGTGAGATCTGGTTGTCTGGATCCTGCAAACATGCTTATCAAGCCACCACTCTCATTTCTGCATGTCTTGATTAAAGCAGCTTCATTTGGTTTTGCGATTGTGTAATGTTGTCTAACTATTCTTGTAATGATGCAGCTAAAAAAGGGAGTCTGTTGTTTGCTTTGCCTTTACTGCATATTTATATGAGTTATATATTTAATATAGTATATAATCATTAAATGTATTGCAGCCTTTTATTAAGTTGGCTGCTGTTGTTTTTCAGGCCGGTTGGCTGGTCTTTGGCCGTTGGGACCTTATAGGTAGCCTACATACCGGGTTCTTGCACATACTATGAAATGTATTCCTGCTGGCACCACCAAAGTCATGCGTGCCTTTTATGATTTTGGCCTTATATTTCCAAATGTTTTTTGACACCTGCTCACCTACGCTTTTTTAATCCAAAATCAATAATGTTAAAAAGGGAGTTTACCCCCTTCCTTTGCTGCAGGAACAGCCTTCATTCTCCTGGAAAGGCCTTCAACAAGATGTTGGAGCATCATTAAGGTCAGTTTTCTATCTGATTAAGACCTGGCATTGGACATGATTATCTGTTCCTGAGAGTCCTATCGCCAGTGCTTTTCTATGTGTGCAGTTGATATTATAGAAGCAACTATATGACTGATTTGAATATTAAATTGAATTTTTGAATGTTGAAGTCAGTGTCATGGTGAGGGGTTTTTAAACCCACTCTAGATAAAATCCACTTTATCAGACCTCATCCTACATTTAGGATTAGTCAACTTGAGCAAACAAATAATGAAGCTTTACTCTTTGTTTAATGATTAGGCCTAAATATTGAGTAACAGTAGAAGCTCCCGATCAAAGGGTAACTTCAAACTGATATAAAGATCAAACTGGCTTTGTGGGCTCAGGTAAAGGCTCAGATAGAAGAGTTACTGTAACTGCTTTAAAATGCTGCGTGGAATGTTCTTGATATGTTTCGTTCTTCCAATACAGCATAAATTTACTTGGTTAGGTAAGTGGTTTTATTAAACATCTATTATTCATAAGTATTTTTAGAGAGGCTTTTGAGTCACATCAGTAACAGTCATGATCTATGTTCTTCCCTAATATGTTAATACTGTCCTCTGTCTGATGCAATCTGCAGTGGGACCACTGCATGTAATGGGCGAAGAGGTCACTGCTAAGCCAATACTTGTAAATGGCACTTATATAAACCCAGAACTTGGTAAGTATCATGCTAGGCTGAGAACTCTGAGTCGAAGCTGCTTGGACATCAAAGAAAAATTTGGAGCAAAAACTGGTGAGTGCTCTTAAACAAAATACCTAAAACATATTTTAAAATATGGCTTTGATGTACTTCTTTGTCTAACACAGATCACAATATTGTTCTTTAGATGGAATATACTACTTAACAACAAAAAATGGTGTGGTGTACCAGGCATACTGTGATATGACCACTAATGGGGGAGGCTGGACACTGGTAGCCAGTGTGCATGAAAACAATATGGATGGAAAATGCACTTTAGGTGATCGTTGGTCAAGCCAACAGGGTAGCAACCCCAAACGACCTGATGGTGATGGAACATGGGCTAACACTGCCACATTTGGTACTGCAGAGGGTGCAACCAGTGATGACTACAAGGTAGATTATCACGTCTTACATGTACTACAATTAAACTCAAATCTCAGAATCACTGTAGACTGGTCCATGTAAGTCAAAAGATCATGAACACTTCAGATACTGAGCTGGTGTGGAAGAACTATAGTATGTTTAGCTAAACTGCCATTTTCAGTTGTTAAATATTGGGAATAACCATGGAATGACAAAAGAAATCCAACAGCATTGCAATATATGTGACACACTTCCAAAAATTGTGTGTAATTCCAAATTGAGTGTAATTCCAAATGCAGTCTAAATCATACCACATAACTAACAGCACACTTATTCAACATCATAGAATCCTGGTTACTTTGACATCAATGGAGAGGATGTATCTGTGTGGCATGTTCCTAATGATGTCCAGCTAAATGACTGGGCGAAAGCCTCTATACTACGCTATCACACTGAAACCAAGTTCCTCAAGGACAATGGTGGAAACCTCTACCACTTATTCAAGGTAAAGCATTATGTTTATATTGTGATAAAAAGCTAATAGTTATATACTGTTTTACATGACTGTAAGTTCACACAATTCAAAATATGAGAAAAAAGAAAGAAAGAATTTCCATTTTTCAGAAATATCCAGTGAGGTTTGAAGCAGGAGAGTGTAACAAAGATACTGGGCCTACCAGCCCAGTGGTGTATGATACTGGAGACAAGAACAAAACAACAAACTTCTATGGACCATTAGTAAGGAGTATGTACTGTTTTTTGTAGTATGAACAACATTTGAAATTGTTTGCCTTGGCATCGTGACACCAAGATTGGTTAAAATACCATGCTCTTGAGCTCTCTATGTTAAATTTATGTCTGTGTTTACCTTAGATCAGTTTGAGCCTGGCTTCGTCACCTTCAGAGTGTTCAATGAGGAGAAGGCAGCTATGGCCATGTGCTCCGGAATCAAACCAACAGGATGCCACACTGAATATGTAAGTATATTTTTCTTTGAGGCATTAGCACATATGTATTATGAATGATGTATCTGTAAGGTGTGGCTTAATCTGTGTTTGTGCATTTGCAGTATTGCATTGGAGGAGGAGGACACTTTCCAGAAGAAACTCCTCGTCAATGTGGTGACTTCACTGGCTTTGACTGGAATGGTTATGGAACGCACACTAAAGCAAGTGCATCCAAAGAAATTATAGAGGCATCAGTTCTGATCTTCTATCGTTGATTGTTTTCTCCTGAATTGACATGATCTCACTGCCAGTCATTGTCAATCTAATGCATATCTACCAATAATTAGCTTATAATAATAATAATAATAATAATAATAATAATAATAAATAATTAAGGCAAATTACTATGTTGCTTTTATCAGCACTACTCACCAAAATATTTATTTATCCAACCTGCTGTTTTGTGCTTTTGGTAGTGAGTGGAAACTGCTATGCGCATAGTCTGAATACATTGTTCTGTGCAGGGTTTGACTCCCAGACCTCTGTTCCCACACATATTTTTCTAGATAATCTATTTTTATTTTTTTGCCTCAAAATGCATTATTTGGCACTATATTTACAAGGGTTTCCCAATAGCCTTTCTAATAAGTAAAATTGTGCTACTTTAAGGTGCACCCATTGTTGACACAGGTGCTCAGCTACCCACACACAGCTTGTATAATATTCATAGAAAAACACTGCTAATAGAACAGGATGCTCTGGAGCAGCCTTACACGAGCCTAAGGTCACTGTGACCAATGCCAAATGTGAGTTAGAAGGATATACAGTCCTACAGCATTGGGCTGTGTAGCAGGTGAACTGTTTTCAGTAATGAAGATCCATCCAATACCTTTGGGATGAGTTGAAGCAGCATTTGTGATCCAGACCTAATCATCCAATATCAGTACCTGACCCAAGGATGAATTAAGGAAAGTCTGCCCCACCCTACAAACCCCTCCAAAAACATAAATAAATTAATACATTAAACAACCTGTCAATAACTAACCCTAACACAAGAATTCTATTTTATATATGTTTCTTTCTACTCTTCTTTCTTGCAAAGTCATCCACTAATTCATAAAAATTAAGCTGTCTGACCAATTCTGATTCAATGGCCAGAAGTGACATTGAGTTCAGGCGGTTTTGTCGCATCCTAATCCTGAGTTCATTCTTAATACGAGCCAGTTTGGAGAATGAACGCTCCCCATCACAATTTGTGATAGGCACAGTCAAAGCACTTACATAGCACTTACATAGCACTTAGACTTTCTAAGTGCTATGTAGACATTTGGAAAGGTTGACTGTAAATTCAAATTTATCATGGTTTTGAGCATTTTACTAGGACATTTTTCTTTTTCTGTTATGAATGATTTGTATTGTATCGATTCATCTGCCAGGCTCATGTTCAGATCTGAAGGATATGCTGCAGCAAGTGAGTTAGCCTTTAGCTTACTATTGGACATATTGTCAGGCATGAAAAGAACATCAAATAGCTCAGTTAAGTGTGTGTATGCATTCAAATGGTGGTTGAGACAGGACACCAGTTTGTCAATGACAACATTGAAAGTTTCAATCCGAAACTTGTCCTCTCCGTTAAATGCTACACCTGGCTCTGCACTATCATCAGACATAATTTTGCACTTCTTTGTAAGCTGGAGGTCATGCCTGTACCCTTGGGAATCAGCAGTGGTGACATTTAAAGCTGCCCCTTCAAACACCTCAAAGTTATCTCTCTGTGCTGCCACAAAGTTTCGTAAAGACAAGAGACGTTGTGTAGCTGTACATATGTCAATATCATGCTTCTGCAGCTGCAGGCTTGTGGCTTGGAACCTCTGTAGTATTGTGTCCCAGAAGTATGCCATGAAGGCCATCTCCAATGTGTCCAATTTGTCACAAAATGCAGAGGCTTCACTTCGAGTTACACATTTCTCCTCCATATCTTTAGCCATATCATTCAATGCCTCTCTCAGTTGTGCATAATATTTCCAAAGAGCCTTAGTTGACTCAGCTTGTGTACTCCATCGAGTACCTGACAGTGATTTCAGTGTGAGTTTGATATCAGTATCACGGAAAACCTTTCCCCACCTGTGTGTAGATGATGCACAAAATGTGTACATTGCCTGTACAAAGTCAAAAAAACGTCCATCTTCTGGGCTACTGTCAACAGCATTGACATCAACTAAATTCAGTGAATGTGCTGCACAGGGAACATAACAAATCAAAGGGTTTCTTTGTTTAAGATGACCTTGGACTCCATTGTACTTTCCCCGACATGTTACTTGCATTATCATATGACTGGCCCCTACAGTTGGATTAGTCTAGGGCCAGATTCTCCACCATAGCAACAACACACTCTGCCAAACTGTCCCCACTATGGTTTTCATTAGGCTCAAAAGCAAGAAAACTCTCAACTACAAGTTGGTCCACATGAGCAAGGTCTGGAGTGGAGTCGACTGTAACAGAGAAGTATTTTGATTCTTTGATCTCATTAACAATTGCCTGCTTTGTTCTCTGTCCCATCAAATGGATAAATTCTTCACACACTGTCGATGATAAGTAGGACACAGAACCTTTTCCCTTACCTCCAAACTTTTGGAGGTGCTCAGCTAGGAATGGGTCAAATTTGGCTGAGAGTTCTATGATGCCCAAAAAATTACCATTGTGAGCTTAATAGCTCATCATCTCCCCTGAAAGCAAGTCCCCTCTCCCCCAAAAACTGGATGACTGCAACAACTCTTTTCAAAACTTCCCTCCAGTATTGTTTTTCTGCATCAATTTGTTTGACAATATCAGAATCAATTGTCGCTGTGCCTCTGGAGCGATTATATACTGCTAGCATGCCAGCCCTATGCTCCACACTCCCCTCATGCTCACTAATCCGCTCTGAATGTTTCCAGTCAGAAAATCCATAAACAAAAGTATTGTGCTTACTGGAAAACAGTTTGCAAACAAAACAATACACACAGCCAGTTGAAGGAGAGTAAAGTAGCCACTGCATAGTCACAGACCTGCAACTTTCCTTTCATGGTCTTTCTGCTGCTGGTCTGTGGTAGCCTGGCGCGGCTGGCATTCCTGCTCTGCACCTGACTGGGTCTGCAAAGGTACATAGTCACTGACAGGTGACACTAAGCCAGTGGTGATCACATCTTCATTGCTAGAACTCTGATCACTGCTAACATTAGCAATACTTGTCTCACTCATATCCAGTTGTTTCTCAAAGAAGTTTGAGATCAAATGAATGCTTTCAGGAAATCTGCCTTAATCTCAAACTACTTTTTTGCTCTTTTTTTTGAGGCACCACTTTTTTGTTCGGGATCCATGTTATTAATGGCAAGTGTTTCTTAAGATGCAAATATAGAAGCTTGTCTTGCAAATTCCTATTCCTATTCAATACTTACTATGTTGTTTCTATGTTGTATGTTCAGGAAAAAATACAATCACAAAATTGCAGAACCAGATACAATATGTAATAAAAAAACCTGACCTATAACTATTTTGCTATAAATTGTTGTTATTGTAAATGTATTGTATGTGTGTATTAATATTATAAACACTTACACTTCTACTATTATCAACAATGTAATATGCAAATAAAAATAAGCTTTTAAAAAAGCTGTGAGTTGCTAGTTTGCAACATTACACTAGCCTTGAAAAAGGCTGTGAACCTTTCAAAGTTTAATATATTATATATAGTAATATAATATTATATCATGTAATATAATATAATATAATATAATATAATATATAAGCCTTTGAAAAGACTATGAAAAGAATGTAACAGAATATGGGCAAAATAGTATAGTAAAATATAATGTAAAAATATTTATATATATTATAAAATAATATAATGCAGTATAAAGGGCAATGAGCCTTTAAAAAGGCTGTGGGTTGCTGATCTGGTAATAGCAAGGTAAAAGTTGTAGTAAAAGCACAGAGCAAATTCACAAGCTGAACTGTCTGAATGTGAGGAGCTTTGATACTGGCAGGGGATTTTATATAGATCTTGCATATTCACTTAAATAAATAACAAGCTAAATAAAATATGTTTTCCAATAAATAATCCTCAAAAAAAAAAATCAGGGTTACATGCATATGCAGCCACAGCTACTACAACAAAAAAAGTTTCATTATCAGTAACCAAACCAAAATTGTGCTACTCAGTAAAATTTGCTTGCAGTTCTGTTGTATGAAAAGGCACTTCATGCATTCGTTCAGAGCTGGAGTGACCACTGGTCTCTTTACTGTTATTTATTAAAGGGGAAACAAGAAACTAGTCAAATGGCTTGTTGTTTTTACATAAGTGAAATCACACCCATGGCCAAATTCACACAATTGAATTGGTGTCAAAGATAGCATTCATCAGAGAAACTGCTTGTCTTAAATTTAAATAGTTGCAAAATTGCTAAAATAATTTGTGTCTCTGTGCTTAAGAGAAATTGAACATAATAATTTTGAAACAATACAAATTCAGAAACATTAAGTAAGGGCCTGAATCTCATATTTACAACAAAACATCTGTTATGAAATATGGTAGCTTGCCTGGCAATTTGTAGGTCCCTAGAAAGACAAGGAACCATGGTAAACAACTTCTATGGACACCCATAGCAGGGGCCCTCGTGATCAAGGGCCCTCTAATGGTATGCCCTGCTCTTTTCTAGGGCCCCCTGGTAGGGGCTCCCATAACCAGGGCCCTCTAAAAATATGCCCCCCTCTTTCCTTGGATCCCTAATAGCCAGATGTCAAAAATGGAGTAAAATGGAGGGCCCTCAGAAATAAAAGTATATTGTATCATAAATGTGATGATAAGCATCGCAAAATGTTTTGGGCGCTGGCCCCACTGGCCCGGTCAGTAATCCAGCCATGACAGCATTGGGTTACAAAAGAGAATCGCTAAGCTCCGCCGCTTCCCCCACCTCTTTTTTGTTCTCGGTGCGCCCGACGCACATACACGTAAATACAAATAGACCCCACACATGAATACACGTACATACATACACGTACACACTCCTACACCCACATACATACGTATACACTCCCACAGTTGTAGATGCATACCTATACTTCATAGCAAAGTTTGACCAAAGATTTAGCTTTATATATATATTTCTACGTGATTGTGTGCTCCTGCTCACTATCTTTACTATTTTGGATTAATAAATGCTATTCTGTTTGAACCGAGTTGTTTGTCTTATCACTCAGATGAAATTGAGGCCAACATACTGTCCCTGAACTCCTAACCTTCAGAGTCTAACTGAGTCACAGTTGAGAATTATAACCAATGATTAGAACCCTGATACAGTAACCTGCTTATTAATACATTTATACTATACATTGTCATTTTAATGTTAATGTTAATGTAAGTGTACACTAGTAAAGCAGTTGTAATGTATAAAAAATTTATTTAATTGCACTAGTTTCTAGTCTGTAGAATATTTGTTTACAGATATATGCAGTAGCATATCTAATGCCTACAAAAGCATAATTAAAAGTTCAATTCTAGTACAGTTAAGTAAACTTAACACAAAGTTATGGGTTTACACAGTTTCTGTACAATTAAAGTATAGTAAAGTGCAAATACAGTAGTTCCATCTCATTGCTCTTTAAGTGCAATAATTATTAGTTTGGAAATAACTACACTCTAGTGCACTGTAGCATAATTAAGATTAGTATTCTTGAGCCTACATTTTTCATTTGGAAAGGGTTGAGAGAGCCTTGCTGTCAGTAGTTATGTTTAAGGATGTGAAAGCTTTAGGGTTTAGAGCTAGCTATAGGGTTAATATGGGCTTAAGGGTTTTATCCAGAGTTAGGTTTGGGCTAGCTTTTGAGTTTGGAGCTAAAGTAAGGATTGTAATAACTTTAGGGTTTGAATCTAGTGTTTGGGTTAGAAGAGTTGTAGGAGATTGAGGTAGGGTTAGGCTTGTGAGAGCACAGCCATACAGCATTTAGGTATGTTTAGGGTTGTGAGATAGGTTTAGGTTTAGAATAGACCCAAGGGTTGTATCTAGGGTTAGGGTTGGGAAAATCTTAGGCTTTGGAGTTAGGGTTAGGGTTGTAAGAGACTTAGTGTTTAAGACAATTTTTAGGGTTAGAAAAGGCTTAAGGGTTACATCCAGGGTTAGGGTTTGGAGAGTCTAAGGGATTGGAGCTATAAATTGGGTTTTAAAGGCTTTCATCTAGAGTTAGGTCTTGTAAAGACTTACAGGATTGAGGTAATGTTAGTGTTGTAGGAGCTTTAGGGTTTGGAAGTAGGATAAAAGTCAGTATAGCTTTGGAGCATAGAGCTATACTAAGGGTTGCTAGACCCTAAGGTTTTGAGCTAGGCTTTTGTTTAGAATAAGCCTCAGGTTTGAATCTAGGGTTAGGGTTATGAAACTCTAACGGTTTGGAGGTAGGCTTGGGTTTTGAATAGACCCAAGGGTTGTATATAGAGTTAGGGTTGGGGAAATCTTAGGCTTTGGAGTTAGGATAAGTGTTTGTAGGGATTTAGGCTTTAGAGTTAGGGTAAGTGTTTGTAGGGATTTAGGGTTTGGAGTTAGGGTTAGGGTTGTGAGAGCCTTAGAGTTTAAGATTATTGTAGAATAGGCTTAAGGGGTTATATGTAGGGTTAGGGTTTGGAGAGTCAAAGGGATTGGAGGTAAAATTTGGGTTTTACAAGCTTTAGGGATTTCCTCTAGAATTAGGGTTTGTACGTCCTTGTGGGACAGAGGTAAATTTAGTGTATTGGCAGCTTTAGGGTTTGGAGCTAGAATAAGGGTCAGTATAGCTTTGCAGCATAGAGCTATGTTTAGAGTTCTGAGTCCTTTGAAGTTTGAGGCGTTTGAAGTTCGGCTTAAGATTAGTACATAAGGCTCAAGAGTTGAATCTATGGTTAACCTATGGAGAAAATGCACTTAATTGTATTTAAAACATACTGAGATTTGTCTACGTATGTTGTATTTTTACTAGCAAGTTTATATCATCATTTCTTTCATATTGATGTTTTTTAACAATTCCAGTAACTGAGTCTGATATATTTATTTTTTATATTTGATTCCTTAAAACTCTTGAAGACAAACTATGTGATGATGATCCCTTGCCTGATGGTGCTCAGGAAATTGGGGCCACGACCTTTCACGACCACGACCCCTCCACCTTGTTTCAAAACTGCATTTAAGCAACTGTTTAATTGATGTCCAAAAATGTCCAAAAAGTCCACACGCGTTCTACGATTTTTGTGTATTTTTAGTGCAAGTTCTTGAAAAATTTCATGCCAGTGATGAATTTTCATGTATCTGGGGTGTATTTTAAACTTTTTATGCGTTTTGTGCGTTTTGTGCGTTTTGTGCGTCAGGTACGTGTTCTACTTTTTTTGTGCATTTTAAGTGCAAGATCTTGAAAATTTTCATGCCTGTGATGGATTTTCATGTATCTGGGGTGTATTTTAAGTGTTTTATGCATTTTAACCCTTTTTTCTGCGGTTTGTGCGATTTTTTGCATCAGGTACACGTTCTACACTTTTTGTGCATTTTTAGTGCAAGTTCTTGAAAATGTTCCAGCCTGTGATGCATTTTCATGTATCTGGGGTGTGTTTTAAGCTTTTTATGCGTTTTAACCCTTTTTTCTGCGGTTTGTGCAATTTTTTGCGTCAGGTACGCGTTCTACACTTTTTGTGCATTTTTAGTGCAAGTTCTTGAAAAATTTCATGCATGCGATGCATTTTCATGTATCTGGGGTGTGTTTTAAGCTTTTTATGCGTTTTAACCCTTTTTTCTGCGGTTTGTGCGTTTTGTGCATCAGGTACGCGTTCTTCAGTTTTTGTGCATTTTTAGTGCAAGTTCTTGAAAATTTTCAATCCTGTGATGCATTGTCATTTTAAGCTTTTTATGTGTTTTGTGCATTAGGAACGCGTTCTACACTTTTTGTGCATTTTTAATGCAAGTCCTTAAAAAATTCATGCATGTGATGCATTTTAATGTATGTGGGGAGTATTTAAGTTTTTTGTGTATTTTAACCCCTTTTTCTGTGGTTTGTGCGATTTTTTGCATCAGGTACGTGTTCTACACTTTTTGTGCATTTTTATTGCAAGTTCTTGAAAAATTTCATACATGTGATGCATTTTCATGTATCTGGGGTGTATTTTAAGCGTTTTGTGCGATTTTTTGCGTTAGGTACGTGTTCTACACTTTTTCTGCATTTTTAATGCAAGTCCTTAAAAAATTCATGCATGTGATGCATTTTAATGTATGTGGGGAGTATTTTAAGCGTTTCGTGCATTTTAACCGCTTTTTCTGTATGCATGAATGATTTTTTGCGTCAGGAACGCGTTCTACACTTTTTGTGTATTTTTAGTGCAAGTTCTTGAAAAATTTCATGCATGTGATGCATTTTCATGTATCTGGGGTGTATTTTAAGCTTTTTATGTGTTTTGTGCGTCAGGTACGTGTTCTACACTTTTTTTGCATTTTAGGTGCAAGTTCTTGAAAATTTTCATGCCTGTGATGGATTTTCATGTAACTGGGGTGTATTTTAAGCGTTTTTTGCATTTTAACCCTTTTTTCTGCGGTTTGTGCGATTTTTTGCGTCAGGTACGCGTTCTACACTTTTTGTGCATTTTTAGTGCAAGTTCTTGAAAAATGTCATGCATGTGATGCATTTTCATGTATCTGGGGTGTATTTTAAGCTTTTTATGCATTTTAACCCTTTTTTCTGCGGTTTGTGCGATTTTTTGCGTCAGGTACGCGTTCTACACTTTTTGTGCATTTTTAGTTGAAGTTCTTGAAAATTTTCATGCCTTTGATGCATTTTCATGTATCTGGGGTGTATTTTAAGCTTTTTATGCGTTTTACGCGTTTTGTGCGTCAGGTACGCGTTCTACACTTTTTGTGCATTTTTATTGCAAGTTCATGAAAAATTTCATGCATGTGATGCATTTTCGTGTTTTTGGGTGTATTTTAAGCGTTTTGTGCATTTTAACACTTTTTTCTGCGGTTTGTGCGAGTTTTTGCGTCAAGAACGCGTAGTTCTACACTTTTTGTGCATTTTTAATGCAAGTTCTTGAAAATTTTAATGCCTGTGATGCATTTTCATGTTTTTGGGGTTTATTTTAAGCTTTTTATGCGTTTTGAGCGTCAGGTACGCGTTCTATACTTTTTGTGCATTTTTAGTGCACGTTCTTGAAAAATGTCATGCATGTGATGCATTTTAATGTATTTGGGGAGTATTTAAGTTTTTTGTGCATTTTAACCCTTTTTTCTGCGGTTTGTGCGATTTTTTGTGTCAAGAACGCGTAGTTCTACACTTTTTGTGCATTTTTAGTGCAAGTTCTTGAAAATTTTAATGCCTGTGATGCATTTTCATGTATCTGGGGTGTATTTTAAGCGTTTTGTGCATTTTAACGCTTTTTTCTGCGGTTTGTGCAATTTTTTGTGTCAAGAACGCGTAGTTCTACACTTTTTGTGCATTTTTAGTGCAAGTTCTTGAAAATTTTAATGCCTGTGATGCATTTTCATGTATCTGGGGTGTATTTTAAGCGTTTTGTGTATTTTAACCCTTTTTTCTGCGGTTTGTGCGATTTTTTGCATCAGGAACGCGTAGTTCTACACTTTTTGTATATTTTTAGTGTAAGTTCTTAAAAATTGTAATGCCTGTGATGCATTTTCATGTATCTGGGGTGTATTTTAAGCTTTTTTGGCGTTTTACGCGTTTTGTGCGTCAGGTACGCGTTCTACACTTTTTGTGCATTTTTAGTGCAAGTTCTTGAAAAATTTCGTGCATGTGATGCATTTTCATGTTTTGGGGTGTATTTTAAGCGTTTTGTGCATTTTAACACTTTTTTCTGCGGTTTGTGCGAGTTTTTGCGTCAAGAACGCGTAGTTCTACACTTTTTGTGCATTTTTAATGCAAGTTCTTAAAAATTGTAATGCCTGTGATGCATTTTCATGTATCTGGGGTGTATTTTAAGCGTTTTTTGCATTTTAACCCTTTTTTCTGCGGTTTGTGCGAGTTTTTGCGTCAGGTACGCGTTCTACACTTTTTGTGCATTTTTAGTGCAAGTTCTTGAAAATTGTCATGCCTGTGATGTATTTTCATGTATCTGGGGTGTATTTTAAGCGTTTTGTGCATTTTAACCCTTTTTTCTGCGGTTTGTGCGATTTTTTGCATCAGGAACGCGTTCTACACGGTTTGTGTGATTTTTTGCGTCAGGTACGCGTTCTACACTTTTTGTGCATTTTTAGTGCAATTTCTTGAAAATTGTCATGCCTGTGATGTATTTTTATGTATCTGGGGTGTATTTTAAGCGTTTTGTGCATTTTAACCCTTTTTTCTGTGGTTTGTGCGATTTTTTGCGTCACGTACGTGTTCTACACTTTTTGTGCATTTTTAGTGCAAGTTCTTGAAAATTGTCATGTCTGTGATGTATTTTCATGTATCTGGGGTGTATTTTAAGCTTTTTATGCGTTTTTGTGCGATTTTTTGCGTCAGGTACGCGTTCTACACTTTTTGTGCATTTTTAGTGGAAGTTCTTGAAAATGTTCATGCCTGTGATGTATTTTCATGTATCTGGGGTGTATTTTAAGCGTTTTGTGTATTTTAACCCTTTTTTCTGCGGTTTGTGCGATTTTTTGCAACAAGAACGCGTAGTTCTACACTTTTTGTGCATTTTTAGTGCAAGTTCTTGAAAATTGTAATGCCTGTGATGCATTTTCATGTAACTGGGGTGTATTTTAAGCGTTTTGTGCATTTTAACCCTTTTTCCTGCGGTTTGTGTGATTTTTTGCGTCAGGAACGCGTTCTACACGGTTTGTGTGTTTTTTTGCTTCAGTTACGTGTTCTACACTTTTTGTGCAATTTTAGGGTAAGTTCTTGAAAAATTTCATACATGTGATGCATTTTCATGTATCTGGGGTGTATTTTAAGCTTTTTATGCGTTTTGTGCGTCAGGTACGTGTTCTACACTTTTTTTGCATTTTTAGTGCAAGTTCTTGAAAATTTTCATGCCTTTGATGCATTTTCATGTAACTGGGGTGTATTTTAAGCGTTTTTTGTATTTTAACCCTTTTTTCTGCGGTTTGTGCGATTTTTTGCATCAGGAACGCGTTCTACACGGTTTGTGCGTTTTGTTGCTTCAGGTACGTGTTCTATACTTTTTGTGCAATTTTAGTGAAAGTTCTTGAAAATTTTCATGCATGTGATGCATTCTCATGTATTTGAGGTATATTTTAAGCTTTTTTGGCGTTTTACGCGTTTTGTGCGTCAGGTACGCGTTCTACACTTTTTGTGCATTTTTAGTGCAAGTTCTTGAAAAATTTCGTGCATGTGATGCATTTTCATGTTTTGGGGTGTATTTTAAGCGTTTTGTGCATTTTAACACTTTATTCTGCGGTTTGTGCGAGTTTTTGCGTCAAGAACGCGTAGTTCTACACTTTTTGTGCATTTTTAATGCAAGTTCTTAAAAATTGTAATGCCTGTGATGCATTTTCATGTATCTGGGGTGTATTTTAAGCGTTTTTTGCATTTTAACCCTTTTTTCTGCGGTTTGTGCGAGTTTTTGCGTCAGGTACGCGTTCTACACTTTTTGTGCATTTTTAGTGCAAGTTCTTGAAAATTGTCATGCCTGTGATGTATTTTCATGTATCTGGGGTGTATTTTAAGCGTTTTGTGCATTTTAACCCTTTTTTCTGTGGTTTGTGCGATTTTTTGCGTCACGTACGTGTTCTACACTTTTTGTGCATTTTTAGTGCAAGTTCTTGAAAATTGTCATGTCTGTGATGTATTTTCATGTATCTGGGGTGTATTTTAAGCTTTTTATGCGTTTTTGTGCGATTTTTTGCGTCAGGTACGCGTTCTACACTTTTTGTGCATTTTTAGTGGAAGTTCTTGAAAATGTTCATGCCTGTGATGTATTTTCATGTATCTGGGGTGTATTTTAAGCGTTTTGTGTATTTTAACCCTTTTTTCTGCGGTTTGTGCGATTTTTTGCAACAAGAACGCGTAGTTCTACACTTTTTGTGCATTTTTAGTGCAAGTTCTTGAAAATTGTAATGCCTGTGATGCATTTTCATGTAACTGGGGTGTATTTTAAGCGTTTTGTGCATTTTAACCCTTTTTTCTGTGGTTTGTGCGATTTTTTGCGTCACGTACGTGTTCTACACTTTTTGTGCATTTTTAGTGCAAGTTCTTGAAAATGTTCATGCTTTTGATGCATTTTCATGTATTTGGGGTGTATTTTAAGCGTTTTGTGCATTTTAACACTTTTTTCTGCGGTTTGTGCGATTTTTTGCATCAGGAACGCGTTCTACACGGTTTGTGCGTTTTGTTGCTTCAGGTACGTGTTCTATACTTTTTGTGCAATTTTAGTGAAAGTTCTTGAAAATTTTCATGCCTGTGATGCATTCTCATGTATTTGAGGTATATTTTAAGCTTTTTTGGCGTTTTACGCGTTTTGTGCGTCAGGTACGCGTTCTACACTTTTTGTGCATTTTTAGTGCAAGTTCTTGAAAAATTTCGTGCATGTGATGCATTTTCATGTTTTGGGGTGTATTTTAAGCGTTTTGTGCATTTTAACACTTTTTTCTGCGGTTTGTGCGAGTTTTTGCGTCAAGAACGCGTAGTTCTACACTTTTTGTGCATTTTTAATGCAAGTTCTTAAAAATTGTAATGCCTGTGATGCATTTTCATGTATCTGGGGTGTATTTTAAGCGTTTTTTGCATTTTAACCCTTTTTTCTGCGGTTTGTGCGAGTTTTTGCGTCAGGTACGCGTTCTACACTTTTTGTGCATTTTTAGTGCAAGTTCTTGAAAATTGTCATGCCTGTGATGTATTTTCATGTATCTGGGGTGTATTTTAAGCGTTTTGTGCATTTTAACCCTTTTTTCTGCGGTTTGTGCGATTTTTTGCATCAGGAACGCGTTCTACACGGTTTGTGCGATTTTTTGCGTCAGGTACGCGTTCTACACTTTTTGTGCATTTTTAGTGCAATTTCTTGAAAATTGTCATGCCTGTGATGTATTTTTATGTATCTGGGGTGTATTTTAAGCGTTTTGTGCATTTTAACCCTTTTTTCTGTGGTTTGTGCGATTTTTTGCGTCACGTACGTGTTCTACACTTTTTGTGCATTTTTAGTGCAAGTTCTTGAAAATTGTCATGTCTGTGATGTATTTTCATGTATCTGGGGTGTATTTTAAGCTTTTTATGCGTTTTTGTGCGATTTTTTGCGTCAGGTACGCGTTCTACACTTTTTGTGCATTTTTAGTGGAAGTTCTTGAAAATGTTCATGCCTGTGATGTATTTTCATGTATCTGGGGTGTATTTTAAGCGTTTTGTGTATTTTAACCCTTTTTTCTGCGGTTTGTGCGATTTTTTGCAACAAGAACGCGTAGTTCTACACTTTTTGTGCATTTTTAGTGCAAGTTCTTGAAAATTGTAATGCCTGTGATGCATTTTCATGTAACTGGGGTGTATTTTAAGCGTTTTGTGCATTTTAACCCTTTTTTCTGTGGTTTGTGCGATTTTTTGCGTCACGTACGTGTTCTACACTTTTTGTGCATTTTTAGTGCAAGTTCTTGAAAATTGTCATGTCTGTGATGTATTTTCATGTATCTGGGGTGTATTTTAAGCTTTTTATGCGTTTTTGTGCGATTTTTTGCGTCAGGTACGCGTTCTACACTTTTTGTGCATTTTTAGTGGAAGTTCTTGAAAATGTTCATGCCTGTGATGTATTTTCATGTATCTGGGGTGTATTTTAAGCGTTTTGTGTATTTTAACCCTTTTTTCTGCGGTTTGTGCGATTTTTTGCAACAAGAACGCGTAGTTCTACACTTTTTGTGCATTTTTAGTGCAAGTTCTTGAAAATTGTAATGCCTGTGATGCATTTTCATGTAACTGGGGTGTATTTTAAGCGTTTTGTGCATTTTAACCCTTTTTCCTGCGGTTTGTGTGATTTTTTGCGTCAGGAACGCGTTCTACACGGTTTGTGTGTTTTTTTGCTTCAGTTACGTGTTCTACACTTTTTGTGCAATTTTAGGGTAAGTTCTTGAAAAATTTCATACATGTGATGCATTTTCATGTATCTGGGGTGTATTTTAAGCTTTTTATGCGTTTTGTGCGTCAGGTACGTGTTCTACACTTTTTTTGCATTTTTAGTGCAAGTTCTTGAAAATTTTCATGCCTTTGATGCATTTTCATGTAACTGGGGTGTATTTTAAGCGTTTTTTGTATTTTAACCCTTTTTTCTGCGGTTTGTGCGATTTTTTGCATCAGGAACGCGTTCTACACGGTTTGTGCGTTTTGTTGCTTCAGGTACGTGTTCTATACTTTTTGTGCAATTTTAGTGAAAGTTCTTGAAAATTTTCATGCCTGTGATGCATTCTCATGTATTTGAGGTATATTTTAAGCTTTTTATGCGTTTTACGCGTTTTGTGCGTCAGGTACGTGTTCTACACTTTTTTTTTGCATTTTTAGTGCAAGTTTTGAAAATTTTCATGCCTGTGATGCATTTTCATGTATGTGGGGAGTATTTTAAGCGTTTTTTGTATTTTAACCCTTTTTCTGCGGTTTGTGCGATTTTTTGCATCAGGAATGCGTTCTACACGGATTGTGCAATTTTAGTGTAAGTTCTTGAAAATTGTCATGCCTGTGATGCATTTTCATTTATCTGGGGTGTAATTTAAGCGTTTTGTGCATTTTAACCCTTTTTTGTGCGGTTTGTATATTTTTTTGCGTCAGGTACGAGTTCTACACTTTTTGTGCATTTTTAGTGCAAGTTCTTGAAAAATGTCATGTCTGTGATGTATTTTCATGTATCTGGGGTGTATTTTAAGCGTTTTGTACATTTTAACCCTTTTTTCTGCAGTTTGTTCG
Source organism: Salminus brasiliensis (assembly GCF_030463535.1). Taxonomy (NCBI): domain Eukaryota; kingdom Metazoa; phylum Chordata; class Actinopteri; order Characiformes; family Bryconidae; genus Salminus; species Salminus brasiliensis. Next base: position 40,266,535 of record NC_132878.1, read on the forward strand.
ATTTTTGCGTTCATGTATCTGTGGTGTATTTTAAGGTTTTTATGCGTTTTGTGCGATTTTTTGCGTCAGGTACGCGTTCTACACTTTTTGTGCATTTTTAGTGCAAGTTCTTGAAAATGTTCATGCCTTTGATGCATTTTCATGTAACTGGGGTGTATTTTAAGCGTTTTGTGTATTTTAACCCTTTTTTCTGCGGTTTGTGTGATTTTTTTCGTCAGGTACGCGTTGTAAACTTTTTGTGCATTTTTAGTGCAAGTTCTTGAAAATGTTCATGCCTTTGATGCATTTTCATGTATCTGGGGTGTATTTTAAGCGTTTTGTGTATTTTAACCCTTTTTTCTGCGGTTTGTGTGATTTTTTGCGTCAGGTACGTGTTCTACACTTTTTGTGCAACTGTAGTGTAAGGTCTTGAAATTTTTCATGCCTGTGATGCATTCTCATGTATCTGGGGTGTATTTTAAGCTTTTTATGCGTTTTACGCGTTTTGTGCGTCAGGTACCCGTTCTTCACTTTTTGTGCATTTTTAGTGCAAGTTCTTGAAAATTTTCATGCCTTTGATGCATTTTCATGTAACTGGGGTGTATTTTAAGCGTTTTATGTGTTTTGTGCGTCAGGTTCGTGTTCTACACTTTTTGTGCATTTGTAGTGCAAGTTCTTGAAAAATTTCATGCCTCTGATACATTTTCATGTATCTGGGGTGTATTTTAAGCTTTTTATGCGTTTTGTGCGTCAGGAACGCGTTCTAAACTTTTTGTGCATTTTAGGTGCAAGTTCTTGAAAAATTTCATGCCTGTGATGGATTTTCATGTAACTGGGGTGTATTTTAAGCGTTTTTTGCATTTTAACCCTTTTTACTGCGGTTTGTGCGATTTTTTGCATCAGGAACGCGTTCTACACGTTTTGTGCGTTTTTTTGCTTCAGGTACGTGTTCTACACTTTTTGTGCAATTTTAGTGTAAGTTCTTGAAAATGTTCAGACCTGTGATGCATTCTCATGTATCTGGGGTGTATTTTAAGCTTTTTATGCGTTTTGTGCGTCAGGAACGCGTTCTAAACTTTTTGTGCATTTTAGGTGCAAGTTCTTGAAAAATTTCATGCCTGTGATGGCTTTTTTCTGCGGTTTGTGCGATTGTTTGCGTCAGGTACGCGATCGACACTTTTTGACCATTTTTAGTGCAAGTTCTTGAAAATTGTCATGACTGTGATGTATTTTCATGTATCTGGGGTGTATTTTAAGTGTTTTGTGCAATTTAACCCTTTATACTGTGTTTTGTGCATTTTGTGCGTCAGGTACGTGTTCTACACTTTTTTTGCATTTTTCGTGCAAGTTCTTGAAAATTGTAATGCCTGTGATGTATTTTCATGTATCTGGGGCGTATTTTAAGCGTTTTGTGCATTTTAACCCTTTTTTCTGTGGTTTGTGCGATTTTTTGCGTCAGGTACGCGTTCTACACTTTTTCTGCATTTTTAGTGCAAGTTCTTGAAAATTGTAATGCCTGTAATGTATTTTCATGTATCTGGGGCGTATTTTAAGCGTTTTGTGCATTTTAACCCTTTTTCCTGCGGTTTGTGTGATTTTTTGCATCAGGAACGCGTTCTACGCGGTTTGTGTGTTTTTTTGCTTCCGTTACGTGTTCTACACTTTTTGTGCAATTTTTCGTGCAAGTTCTTGAAAATTGTCATGTCTGTGATGTATTTTCATGTATCTGGGGTGTATTTTAAGCTTTTTATGCGTTTTGTGCGATTTTTTGCGTCAGGTACGCGTTCTACACTTTTTGTGCATTTTTAGTGGAAGTTCTTGAAAATGTTCATGCCTGTGATGTATTTTCATGTATCTGGGGTGTATTTTAAGCGTTTTGTGTATTTTAACCCTTTTTTCTGCGGTTTGTGCGATTTTTTTGTAACAAGAACGCGTAGTTCTACACTTTTTGTGCATTTTTAGTGCAAGTTCTTGAAAATTGTAATGCCCTTGATGCATTTTCATGTAACTGGGGTGATTTTAAGCGTTTTGTGCATTTTAACCCTTTTTTCTGCGGTTTGTGTGATTTTTTGCATCAGGAACGCGTTCTACATGGTTTGTGTGTTTTTTTGCTTCCGTTACGTGTTCTACACTTTTTGTGCAATTTTAGGGTAAGTTCTTGAAAAATTTCATACATGTGATGCATTTTCATGTATCTGGGGTGTATTTTAAGCTTTTTATGCGTTTTGTGCGTCAGGTACGTGTTCTACACTTTTTTTGCATTTTTAGTGCAAGTTCTTGAAAATTTTCATGCCTTTGATGCATTTTCATGTAACTGGGGTGTATTTTAAGCGTTTTTTGTATTTTAACCCTTTTTTCTGCGGTTTGTGTGATTTTTTGCATCAGGAACGCGTTCTACACGGTTTGTGCGTTTTGTTGCTTCCGGTACGTGTTCTACACTTTTTGTGCAATTTTAGTGAAAGTTCTTGAAAATTTTCATGCCTGTGATGCATTCTCATGTATTTGAGGTATATTTTAAGCTTTTTATGCGTTTTACGCGTTTTGTGCGTCAGGTACGTGTTCTACACTTTTTTTTTGCATTTTTAGTGCAAGTTCTTGAAAATTGTCATGCCTGTGATGCATTTTCATTTATCTGGGGTGTAATTTAAGCGTTTTGTGCATTTTAACCCTTTTTTGTGCGGTTTGTATGTTTTTTTGCGTCAGGTACGCGTTCTACACTTTTTGTGCATTTTTAGTGCAAGTTCTTGAAAAATGTCATGTCTGTGATGTATTTTCATGTATCTGGGGTGTATTTTAAGCGTTTTGTACATTTTAACCCTTTTTCTGCAGTTTGTTCGATTTTTGCGTTTATGTATCTGTGGTGTATTTTAAGCTTTTTATGCGTTTTGTGCGATTTTTTGCGTCAGGTACGCGTTCTACACTTTTTGTGCATTTTAGGTGCAAGTTCTTGAAAAATATCATGCCTGTGATGCATTTTCATGTATCTGGGGTGTATTTTAAGCGTTTTGTGTATTTTAACCCTTTTTCTGCGGTTTGTGCGATTTTTTGCGTCAGGTACGCGTTCTACACTTTTTGTGCATTTTTAGTGCAAGTTCTTGAAAATTTTCATGCCTGTGATGTATTTTAATGTATCTGGGGTGTATTTTAAGCGTTTTGTGTATTGTAACCCTTTTTTCTGTGGTTTGTGCATTTTTCGTGCAAGTTCTTGAAAATTGTCATGACTGTGATGTATTTTCATGTATCTGGGGTGTATTTTAAGTGTTTTGTGCAATTTAACCCTTTATACTGTGGTTTGTGCGATTTTTTGCGTCAGGTACGCGTTCTACACTTTTTGTGCATTTTTAGTGCATGTTCTTGAAAAATATCATGTCTGTGATGTATTTTCATGTATCTGGGGTGTATTTTAAGCTTTTTATGCGTTTTGTGCGATTTTTTGCATCAGGTACGCGTTCTACACTTTTTGTGCATTTTTAGTGCATATTCTTGAAAAATTTCATGCATGTGATGCATTTTTATGTTTTTGGGGTGTATTTTAAGCTTTGTACGCGTTTTGTGCGTTTTGTGCGTCAGGTACGCGTTCTACACTTTTTGTGCATTTTAGGTGGAAGTTCTTGAAAAATTTCATGCCTGTGATGGATTTTTATGTATTTGGGGTGTATTTTAAGCGTTTTGTGTATTTTAACACTTTTTTCTGCGGTTTGTGCGATTTTTTGCATCAGGAACGCGTTCTACACGTTTTGTGCGTTTTTTTGCTTCAGGTACGTGTTCTACACTTTTTGTGCAATTTTAGTGTAAGTTCTTGAAAATTTTCATGCCTGTGATGCATTCTCATGTATCTGGGGTGTATTTTAAGCTTTTTATGCGTTTTGTGCGTCAGAAAAAAGTTCTAAACTTTTTGTGCATTTTAGGTGCAAGTTCTTGAAAAATTTCATGCCTCTGATGGATTTTCATGTATGTGGGGAGTATTTTAAGCGTTTTGTGTATTTTAACCCTTTTTTCTGCGGTTTGTGCGATTGTTTGCGTCAGGTACGCGTTCTACACTTTTTGTGCATTTTTAGTTGAAGTTCTTGAAAATTTTCATGCCTTTGATGCATTTTCATGTATCTGGGGTGTATTTTAAGCTTTTTATGCGTTTTACGCGTTTTGTGCGTCAGGTACGTGTTCTACACTTTTTGTGCATTTTTATTGCAAGTTCATGAAAAATTTCATGCATGTGATGCATTTTCGTGTTTTTGGTGTATTTTAAGCGTTTTGTGCATTTTAACACTTTTTTCTGCGGTTTGTGCGAGTTTTTGCATCAAGAACGCGTAGTTCTACACTTTTTGTGCATTTTTAATGCAAGTTCTTGAAAATTTTAATGCCTGTGATGCATTTTCATGTTTTTGGGGTTTATTTTAAGCTTTTATGCGTTTTGAGCGTCAGGTACGCGTTCTATACTTTTTGTGCATTTTTAGTGCACGTTCTTGAAAAATGTCATGCATGTGATGCATTTTAATGTATTTGGGGAGTATTTAAGTTTTTTGTGCATTTTAACCCTTTTTTCTGCGGTTTGTGCGATTTTTTGTGTCAAGAACGCGTAGTTCTACACTTTTGTGCATTTTTAGTGCAAGTTCTTGAAAATTTTAATGCCTGTGATGCATTTTCATGTATCTGGGGTGTATTTTAAGCGTTTTGTGTATTTTAACCCTTTTTTCTGCGGTTTGTGCGATTTTTTGCATCAGGAACGCGTAGTTCTACACTTTTTGTATATTTTTAGTGTAAGTTCTTGAAAATTTTCATGCCTTTGATGCATTTTCATGTATCTGGGGTGTATTTTAAGCTTTTTTGGCGTTTTACGCGTTTTGTGCGTCAGGTACGCGTTCTACACTTTTTGTGCATTTTTAGTGCAAGTTCTTGAAAAATTTCATGCATGTGATGCATTTTCATGTTTTGGGGTGTATTTTAAGCGTTTTGTGCATTTTAACACTTTTTTCTGCGGTTTGTGCGAGTTTTTGCGTCAAGAACGCATAGTTCTACACTTTTTGTGCATTTTTAATGCAAGTTCTTAAAAATTGTAATGCCTGTGATGCATTTTCATGTATCTGGGGTGTATTTTAAGCGTTTTTTGCATTTTAACCCTTTTTTCTGCGGTTTGTGCGAGTTTTTGCGTCAGGTACGCGTTCTACACTTTTTGTGCATTTTTAGTGCAAGTTCTTGAAAATTGTCATGCCTGTGATGTATTTTCATGTATCTGGGGTGTATTTTAAGCGTTTTGTGCATTTTAACCCTTTTTTCTGCGGTTTGTGCGATTTTTTGCATCAGGAACGCGTTCTACACGGTTTGTGCGATTTTTTGTGTCAGGTACGCGTTCTACACTTTTTGTGCATTTTTAGTGCAATTTCTTGAAAATTGTCATGCCTGTGATGTATTTTCATGTATCTGGGGTGTATTTTAAGAGTTTTGTGCATTTTAACCCTTTTTTCTGTGGTTTGTGCGATTTTTTGCGTCACGTACGTGTTCTACACTTTTTGTGCATTTTTAGTGCAAGTTCTTGAAAATTGTCATGTCTGTGATGTATTTTCATGTATCTGGGGTGTATTTTAAGCTTTTTATGCGTTTTTGTGCGATTTTTTGCGTCAGGTACGCGTTCTACACTTTTTGTGCATTTTTAGTGGAAGTTCTTGAAAATGTTCATGCCTGTGATGTATTTTCATGTATCTGGGGTGTATTTTAAGCGTTTTGTGTATTTTAACCCTTTTTTCTGCGGTTTGTGCGATTTTTTGCAACAAGAACGCGTAGTTCTACACTTTTTGTGCATTTTTAGTGCAAGTTCTTGAAAATTGTAATGCCTGTGATGCATTTTCATGTAACTGGGGTGTATTTTAAGCGTTTTGTGCATTTTAACCCTTTTTCCTGCGGTTTGTGTGATTTTTTGCGTCAGGAACGCGTTCTACACGGTTTGTGTGTTTTTTTGCTTCAGTCACGTGTTCTACACTTTTTGTGCAATTTTAGGGTAAGTTCTTGAAAAATTTCATACATGTGATGCATTTTCATGTATCTGGGGTGTATTTTAAGCTTTTTATGCGTTTTGTGCGTCAGGTACGTGTTCTACACTTTTTTTGCATTTTTAGTGCAAGTTCTTGAAAATTTTCATGCCTTTGATGCATTTTCATGTAACTGGGGTGTATTTTAAGCGTTTTTTGTATTTTAACCCTTTTTTCTGCGGTTTGTGCGATTTTTTGCATCAGGAACGCGTTCTACACGGTTTGTGCGTTTTGTTGCTTCAGGTACGTGTTCTATACTTTTTGTGCAATTTTAGTGAAAGTTCTTGAAAATTTTCATGCCTGTGATGCATTCTCATGTATTTGAGGTATATTTTAAGCTTTTTATGCGTTTTACGCGTTTGTGCGTCAGGTACGTGTTCTACACTTTTTTTTGCATTTTTAGTGCAAGTTTGAAAATTTTCATGCCTGTGACCCTTTTTCTGCGGTTTGTGCGATTTTTTGCATCAGGAATGCGTTCTACACGGATTGTGCAATTTTAGTGTAAGTTCTTGAAAACTGTCATGCCTGTGATGCATTTTCATTTATCTGGGGTGTAATTTAAGCGTTTTGTGCATTTTAACCCTTTTTTGTGCGGTTTGTATATTTTTTTGCGTCAGGTACGAGTTCTACACTTTTTGTGCATTTTTAGTGCAAGTTCTTGAAAAATGTCATGTCTGTGATGTATTTTCATGTATCTGGGGTGTATTTTAAGCGTTTTGTACATTTTAACCCTTTTTTCTGCAGTTTGTTCGATTTTTGCGTTCATGTATCTGTGGTGTATTTTAAGGTTTTTATGCGTTTTGTGCGATTTTTTGCGTCAGGTACGCGTTCTACACTTTTTGTGCATTTTAGTGCAAGTTCTTGAAATGTTCATGCCTTTGATGCATTTTCATGTAACTGGGGTGTATTTAAGCGTTTTGTGTATTTTAACCCTTTTTTCTGCGGTTTGTGTGATTTTTTTCGTCAGGTACGCGTTGTAAACTTTTTGTGCATTTTTAGTGCAAGTTCTTGAAAATGTTCATGCCTTTGATGTATTTTCATGTATCTGGGGTGTATTTTAAGCGTTTTGTGTATTTTAACCCTTTTTTCTGCGGTTTGTGTGATTTTTTGCGTCAGGTACGTGTTCTACACTTTTTGTGCAACTGTAGTGTAAGGTCTTGAAAATTTTCATGCCTGTGATGCATTCTCATGTATCTGGGGTGTATTTTAAGCTTTTTATGCATTTTACGCGTTTTGTGCGTCAGGTACCCGTTCTTCACTTTTTGTGCATTTTTAGTGCAAGTTCTTGAAAATTTTCATGCCTTTGATGCATTTTCATGTAACTGGGGTGTATTTTAAGCGTTTTATGTGTTTTGTGCGTCAGGTTCGTGTTCTACACTTTTTGTGCATTTGTAGTGCAAGTTCTTGAAAAATTTCATGCCTCTGATACATTTTCATGTATCTGGGGTGTATTTTAAGCTTTTTATGCGTTTTGTGCGTCAGGAACGCGTTCTAAACTTTTTGTGCATTTTAGGTGCAAGTTCTTGAAAAATTTCATGCCTGTGATGGATTTTCATGTAACTGGGGTGTATTTTAAGCGTTTTTTGCATTTTAACCCTTTTTACTGCGGTTTGTGCGATTTTTTGCATCAGGAACGCGTTCTACACGGTTTGTGCGATTTTATGCGTCAGGTACTCGTTCTACACTTTTTGTGCATTTTTAGTGCATATTCTTGAAAAATGTCATGTCTGTGATGTATTTTGATGTATCGGGGGTGTATTTTAAGCGTTTATTGCATTTTAACCCTTTTTTCTGCGGTTTGTTCGATTTTTTGCGTTCATGTATCTATGGTGTATTTTAAGCTTTTTATGCGTTTTGTGCGATTTTTTGCTCCAGATACGCGTTCTACACTTTTTGTGCATTTTTATTGCAAGTTCTTGAAAAATTTCATGCATGTGATGCATTTTTATGTTTTTGGGGTGTATTTTTAGCTTTGTACGCATTTTGTGTGTTTTGTGCGTCAGGTACGCGTTCTACACTTTTTGTGCATTTTAGGGGCAAGTTCTTGAAAAATGTCATGCCTGTGATGGATTTTCATGTATCTGGGGTGTATTTTAAGCGTTTTGTGTATTTTAACCCTTTTTTCTGCGGTTTGTGTGATTTTTTGCGTCAGGTACGCGTTCTACACTTTTTGTGCATTTTTAGTGCAAGTTCTTGAAAATTTTCATGCCTTTGATGCATTTTCATGTAACTGGGGTGTATTTTAAGCGTTTTTTGTATTTTAACCCTTCTTTCTGCGGTTTGTACGATTTTTTTGCGTCAAGATCGCGTAGTTCTACACTTTTTGTGCATTTTTAGTGCAAGTTCTTGAAAAATTTCATGCATGTGATGCATTTTCATGTATCTGGGGTGTATTTAAGCTTTTTATGCGTTTTGTGCGTCAGGTACGCGTTCTACACTTTTTGTGCATTTTTAGTGCAAGTTCTTGAAAATTGTCATGCCTGTGATGTATTTTCATGTATCTGGGGTCTATTTTAAGCGTTTTGTGCATTTTAACCCTTTTTTCTGCGGTTGGTTCGATTTTTTGCGTTCATGTATCTGTGGTGTTTTTTAAGGTTTTTTTGCGTTTTGTGCGTCAGGTTCGCGTTCTACACTTTTTGTGCATTTTTAGTGAAAGTTCTTGAAAAATTTCATTTCTCTGATGCATTTTCATGTATCTGGGGTGTATTTTAAGCGTTTTGTGTATTTTAACCCTTTTTTCTGCGGTTTGTACGATTTTTTTGCATCAAGAGCGCGTAGTTCTACACTTTTTGTGCATTTTTAGTGCAAGTTCTTGAAAAATTTCATGCATGTGATGCATTTTCATGTATCTGGGGTGTATTTTAAGCTTTTTATGCGTTTTGTGCGTCAGGTACACGTTCTACACTTTTTGTGCATTTTTAGTGCAAGTTCTTGAAAATTGTCATGCCTGTGATGTATTTTCATGTATCTGGGGTGTGATTTAAGCTTTTTATGCATTTTGTGCGATTTTTTGCGTCAGGTACGCGTTCTATACTTGTTGAGGCATTTGTAGTGCATGTTCTTGAAAAATGTCATGCCTGTGATGTATTTTCATGTATCTGGGGTGTATTTTAAGCGTTTTGTGCATTTTAACCCTTTTTTCTGCGGTTTGTTTGATTTTTTGCGTTCATGTATCTGTGATGTATTTTAAGCTTTTTATGTGTTTTGTGCGATTTTTTGCGTCAGGTACGCGTTCTATACTTTTTGTGCATTTTTATTGCAAGTTCTTGAAAATTCAATGGCTTTGATGCATTTTCATGTGTTTAAGGTGTATTTTAAGCTTTTTATGCGTTTTATGCGTTTTACTGCTTCAGGTACGTGTTCTACACTTTTTGTGCGATTTTAGTGTAAGTTCTTGAAAATTTTCATGCCTGTGATGCATTTTCATGTATCTGGGGTGTATTTTAAGCGTTTTGTGTATTTTAACCCTTTTTTCTGCGGTTTGTACGATTTTTTGCGTCAAGAGCACGTAGTTCTACACTTTTTGTGCATTTTTAGTGCAAGTTCTTGAAAAATTTCATGCATGTGATGCATTTTCATGTATATGGGGTGTATTTTAAGCTTTTTATGCGTTTTGTGCGTCAGGTACGCGTCCTACACTTTTTGTGCATTTTTAGTGCAGGTTCTTGAAATATTTCATGCATGTGATGCATTTTCATGTATCTGGGGTGTATTTTAAGCGTTTTTGTGCATTTTAACCCTTTTTTCTGCGGTTTGTTAGATTTTTTGCGTTCATGTATCTGTGGTGTATTTTAAGCTTTTTATGCGTTTTGTGCGATTTTTTGCGTCAGGTACGCGTTCTACACTTTTTGTGCATTTTTAGTGCAAGTTCTTGAAAAATTTAATGCCTTTGATGCATTTTCATGTATCTGGGGTGTATTTTAAGCTTTTTGTCGTTTTACGCGTTTTGTGCGTCAGGTACGCGTTCCACACTTTTTGTGCATTTTTATTTCAAGTTCTTGAAAAATTTCATGCATGTGATGCATTTTCATGTTTTTGGGTGTATTTTAAGCGTTTTGTGCATTTTATCACTTTTTTCTGCGGTTTGTGCGAGTTTTTTGCGTCAAGAACGCGTAGTTCTACACTTTTTGTGCATTTTTAATGCAAGTTCTTGAAAATTTTAATGCCTGTGATGCATTTTCATGTATCTGGGGTGTATTTTAAGCGTTTTGTGCATTTTAACCCTTTTTTCTGCGGTTTGTGCGAGTTTTTGCGTCAGGTACGCGTTCTACACTTTTTGTGCATTTTTAGTGCAAGTTCTTGAAAATTGACATGTCTGTGATGTATTTTCATGTATCTGGGGTGTATTTTAAGCTTTTTATGCATTTTGTGCGATTTTTTGCATCAGGTACGCGTTCTACACTTTTTGTGCATTTTTAGTGCAAGTTCTTGAAAATTGTCATGCCTGTGATGTATTTTCATGTATCTGGGGTGTATTTTAAGCGTTTTGTGCATTTTAACATTTTTTTCTTCGGTTTGTGCGATTTTTTGCATCAGGAATGCGTTCTACACGGATTGTGCAATTTTAGTGTAAGTTCTTGAAAATTGTCATGCCTGTGATGCATTTTCATTTATCTGGGGTGTAATTTAAGCGTTTTGTGCATTTTAACCCTTTTTTGTGCGGTTTGTATGTTTTTTGCGTCAGGTACGCGTTCTACACTTTTTGTGCATTTTTAGTGCAAGTTCTTGAAAAATGTCATGTCTGTGATGTATTTTCATGTATCTGGGGTGTATTTTAAGCGTTTTGTACATTTTAACCCTTTTTTCTGCAGTTTGTTCGATTTTTGCGTTTATGTATCTGTGGTGTATTTTAAGCTTTTTATGCGTTTTGTGCGATTTTTTGCGTCAGGTACGCGTTCTACACTTTTTGTGCATTTTAGGTGCAAGTTCTTGAAAAATATCATGCCTGTGATGCATTTTCATGTATCTGGGGTGTATTTTAAGCGTTTTGTGTATTTTAACCCTTTTTCTGCGGTTTGTGCGATTGTTTGCGTCAGGTACGCGATCGAAACTTTTTGACCATTTTTAGTGCAAGTTCTTGAAAATTGTCATGACTGTGATGCATTTTCATGTATCTGGGGTGTATTTTAAGCGTTTTGTGTATTTTAACCCTTTTTTCTGCGGTTTGTGCGATTTTTTGCGTCAGGTACGCGTTCTACACTTTTTGTGCATTTTTAGTGCAAGTTCTTGAAAATTTTCATGCCTGTGATGTATTTTAATGTATCTGGGGTGTATTTTAAGCGTTTTGTGTATTGTAACCCTTTTTTCTGTGGTTTGTGCATTTTTCGTGCAAGTTCTTGAAAATTGTCATGACTGTGATGTATTTTCATGTATCTGGGGTGTATTTTAAGTGTTTTGTGCAATTTAACCCTTTATACTGTGGTTTGTGCGATTTTTTGCGTCAGGTACGCGTTCTACACTTTTTGTGCATTTTTAGTGCATGTTCTTGAAAAATATCATGTCTGTGATGTATTTTCATGTATCTGGGGTGTATTTTAAGCTTTTTATGCGTTTTGTGCGATTTTTTGCATCAGGTACGCGTTCTACACTTTTGTGCATTTTAGTGCATATTCTTGAAAAATTTCATGCATGTGATGCATTTTTATGTTTTTGGGGTGTATTTTAAGCTTTGTACGCGTTTTGTGCGTTTTGTGCGTCAGGTACGCGTTCTACACTTTTTGTGCATTTTAGGTGGAAGTTCTTGAAAAATTTCATGCCTGTGATGGATTTTTATGTATTTGGGGTGTATTTAAGCGTTTTGTGTATTTTAACACTTTTTTCTGCGGTTTGTGCGATTTTTTGCATCAGGAACGCGTTCTACACGTTTTGTGCGTTTTTTTGCTTCAGGTACGTGTTCTACACTTTTTGTGCAATTTTAGTGTAAGTTCTTGAAAATTTTCATGCCTGTGATGCATTCTCATGTATCTGGGGTGTATTTTAAGCTTTTTATGCGTTTTGTGCGTCAGAAAAAAGTTCTAAACTTTTTGTGCATTTTAGGTGCAAGTTCTTGAAAAATTTCATGCCTCTGATGGATTTTCATGTATGTGGGGAGTATTTTAAGCGTTTTGTGTATTTTAACCCTTTTTTCTGCGGTTTGTGCGATTGTTTGCGTCAGGTACGCGTTCTACACTTTTTGTGCATTTTTAGTTGAAGTTCTTGAAAATTTTCATGCCTTTGATGCATTTTCATGTATCTGGGGTGTATTTTAAGCTTTTTATGCGTTTTACGCGTTTTGTGCGTCAGGTACGTGTTCTACACTTTTTGTGCATTTTTATTGCAAGTTCATGAAAAATTTCATGCATGTGATGCATTTTCGTGTTTTTGGGTGTATTTTAAGCGTTTTGTGCATTTTAACACTTTTTTCTGCGGTTTGTGCGAGTTTTTGCATCAAGAACGCGTAGTTCTACACTTTTTGTGCATTTTTAATGCAAGTTCTTGAAAATTTTAATGCCTGTGATGCATTTTCATGTTTTTGGGGTTTATTTTAAGCTTTTTATGCGTTTTGAGCGCCAGGTACGCGTTCTATACTTTTTGTGCATTTTTAGTGCACGTTCTTGAAAAATGTCATGCATGTGATGCATTTTAATGTATTTGGGGAGTATTTAAGTTTTTTGTGCATTTTAACCCTTTTTTCTGCGGTTTGTGCGATTTTTTGTGTCAAGAACGCGTAGTTCTACACTTTTTGTGCATTTTTAGTGCAAGTTCTTGAAAATTTTAATGCCTGTGATGCATTTTCATGTATCTGGGGTGTATTTTAAGCGTTTTGTGTATTTTAACCCTTTTTTCTGCGGTTTGTGCGATTTTTTGCATCAGGAACGCGTAGTTCTACACTTTTTGTATATTTTTAGTGTAAGTTCTTGAAAATTTTCATGCCTTTGATGCATTTTCATGTATCTGGGGTGTATTTTAAGCTTTTTATTACGCGTTTTGTGCGTCAGGTACGCGTTCTACACTTTTTGTGCATTTTTAGTGCAAGTTCTTGAAAAATTTCATGCATGTGATGCATTTTCATGTTTTGGGGTGTATTTTAAGCGTTTTGTGCATTTTAACACTTTTTTCTGCGGTTTGTGCGAGTTTTTGCGTCAAGAACGCATAGTTCTACACTTTTTGTGCATTTTTAATGCAAGTTCTTAAAAATTGTAATGCCTGTGATGCATTTTCATGTATCTGGGGTGTATTTTAAGCGGTTTTTGCATTTTAACCCTTTTTTCTGCGGTTTGTGCGAGTTTTTGCGTCAGGTACGCGTTCTACACTTTTTGTGCATTTTTAGTGCAAGTTCTTGAAAATTGTCATGCCTGTGATGTATTTTCATGTATCTGGGGTGTATTTTAAGCGTTTTGTGCATTTTAACCCTTTTTTCTGCGGTTTGTGCGATTTTTTGCATCAGGAACGCGTTCTACACGGTTTGTGCGATTTTTTGTGTCAGGTACGCGTTCTACACTTTTTGTGCATTTTTAGTGCAATTTCTTGAAAATTGTCATGCCTGTGATGTATTTTCATGTATCTGGGGTGTATTTTAAGAGTTTTGTGCATTTTAACCCTTTTTTCTGTGGTTTGTGCGATTTTTTGCGTCACGTACGTGTTCTACACTTTTTGTGCATTTTTAGTGCAAGTTCTTGAAAATTGTCATGTCTGTGATGTATTTTCATGTATCTGGGGTGTATTTTAAGCTTTTATGCGTTTTTGTGCGATTTTTTGCGTCAGGTACGCGTTCTACACTTTTTGTGCATTTTTAGTGGAAGTTCTTGAAAATGTTCATGCCTGTGATGTATTTTCATGTATCTGGGGTGTATTTTAAGCGTTTTGTGTATTTTAACCCTTTTTTCTGCGGTTTGTGCGATTTTTTGCAACAAGAACGCGTAGTTCTACACTTTTTGTGCATTTTTAGTGCAAGTTCTTGAAAATTGTAATGCCTGTGATGCATTTTCATGTAACTGGGGTGTATTTTAAGCGTTTTGTGCATTTTAACCCTTTTTCCTGCGGTTTGTGTGATTTTTTGCGTCAGGAACGCGTTCTACACGGTTTGTGTGTTTTTTTGCTTCAGTCACGTGTTCTACACTTTTTGTGCAATTTTAGGGTAAGTTCTTGAAAAATTTCATACATGTGATGCATTTTCATGTATCTGGGGTGTATTTTAAGCTTTTTATGCGTTTTGTGCGTCAGGTACGTGTTCTACACTTTTTTTGCATTTTTAGTGCAAGTTCTTGAAAATTTTCATGCCTTTGATGCATTTTCATGTAACTGGGGTGTATTTTAAGCGTTTTTTGTATTTTAACCCTTTTTTCTGCGGTTTGTGCGATTTTTTGCATCAGGAACGCGTTCTACACGGTTTGTGCGTTTTGTTGCTTCAGGTACGTGTTCTATACTTTTTGTGCAATTTTAGTGAAAGTTCTTGAAAATTTTCATGCCTGTGATGCATTCTCATGTATTTGAGGTATATTTTAAGCTTTTTATGCGTTTTACGCGTTTTGTGCGTCAGGTACGTGTTCTACACTTTTTTTTTGCATTTTTAGTGCAAGTTTTGAAATTTTCATGCCTGTGACCCTTTTTCTGCGGTTTGTGCGATTTTTTGCATCAGGAATGCGTTCTACACGGATTGTGCAATTTTAGTGTAAGTTCTTGAAAACTGTCATGCCTGTGATGCATTTTCATTTATCTGGGGTGTAATTTAAGCGTTTTGTGCATTTTAACCCTTTTTTGTGCGGTTTGTATATTTTTTTGCGTCAGGTACGAGTTCTACACTTTTTGTGCATTTTTAGTGCAAGTTCTTGAAAAATGTCATGTCTGTGATGTATTTTCATGTATCTGGGGTGTATTTTAAGCGTTTTGTACATTTTAACCCTTTTTTCTGCAGTTTGTTCGATTTTTGCGTTCATGTATCTGTGGTGTATTTTAAGGTTTTTATGCGTTTTGTGCGATTTTTTGCGTCAGGTACGCGTTCTACACTTTTTGTGCATTTTTAGTGCAAGTTCTTGAAAATGTTCATGCCTTTGATGCATTTTCATGTAACTGGGGTGTATTTTAAGCGTTTTGTGTATTTTAACCTTTTTTCTGCGGTTTGTGTGATTTTTTTCGTCAGGTACGCGTTGTAAACTTTTTGTGCATTTTTAGTGCAAGTTCTTGAAAATGTTCATGCCTTTGATGCATTTTCATGTATCTGGGGTGTATTTTAAGCGTTTTGTGTATTTTAACCCTTTTTTCTGCGGTTTGTGTGATTTTTTGCGTCAGGTACGTGTTCTACACTTTTTGTGCAACTGTAGTGTAAGGTCTTGAAAATTTTCATGCCTGTGATGCATTCTCATGTATCTGGGGTGTATTTTAAGCTTTTTATGCATTTTACGCGTTTTGTGCGTCAGGTACCCGTTCTTCACTTTTTGTGCATTTTTAGTGCAAGTTCTTGAAAATTTTCATGCCTTTGATGCATTTTCATGTAACTGGGTGTATTTTAAGCGTTTTATGTGTTTTGTGCGTCAGGTTCGTGTTCTACACTTTTTGTGCATTTGTAGTGCAAGTTCTTGAAAAATTTCATGCCTCTGATACATTTTCATGTATCTGGGGTGTATTTTAAGCTTTTTATGCGTTTTGTGCGTCAGGAACGCGTTCTAAACTTTTGTGCATTTTAGGTGCAAGTTCTTGAAAAATTTCATGCCTGTGATGGATTTTCATGTAACTGGGGTGTATTTTAAGCGTTTTTTGCATTTTAACCCTTTTTACTGCGGTTTGTGCGATTTTTTGCATCAGGAACGCGTTCTACACGGTTTGTGCGATTTTATGCGTCAGGTACTCGTTCTACACTTTTTGTGCATTTTTAGTGCATATTCTTGAAAAATGTCATGTCTGTGATGTATTTTGATGTATCGGGGGTGTATTTTAAGCGTTTATTGCATTTTAACCCTTTTTTCTGCGGTTTGTTCGATTTTTGCGTTCATGTATCTATGGTGTATTTTAAGCTTTTTATGCGTTTTGTGCGATTTTTTGCTCCAGATACGCGTTCTACACTTTTTGTGCATTTTTATTGCAAGTTCTTGAAAAATTTCATGCATGTGATGCATTTTTATGTTTTTGGGGTGTATTTTTAGCTTTGTACGCATTTTGTGTGTTTTGTGCGTCAGGTACGCGTTCTACACTTTTTGTGCATTTTAGGGGCAAGTTCTTGAAAAATGTCATGCCTGTGATGGATTTTCATGTATTTGGGGTGTATTTTAAGCGTTTTGTGTATTTTAAACCCTTTTTTCTGCGGTTTGTGTGATTTTTTTCGTCAGGTACGCGTTCTACACTTTTTGTGTATTTTTCGTGCAAGTTCTTGAAAATTTCATGCCTCTGATGCATTTTCATGTATCTGGGGTGTATTTTAAGCGTTTTGTGTATTTTAACCCTTTTTTCTGCGGTTTGTGTGATTTTTGCGTCAGGTACGCGTTCTACACTTTTTGTGCATTTTTAGTGCAAGTTCTTGAAAATTTTCATGCCTTTGATGCATTTTCATGTAACTGGGGTGTATTTTAAGCGTTTTTTGTATTTTAACCCCTTCTTTCTGCGGTTTGTACGATTTTTTGCGTCAAGATCGCGTAGTTCTACACTTTTTGTGCATTTTTAGTGCAAGTTCTTGAAAAATTTCATGCATGTGATGCATTTTCATGTATCTGGGGTGTATTTTAAGCTTTTTATGCGTTTTGTGCGTCAGGTACGCGTTCTACACTTTTTGTGCATTTTTAGTGCAAGTTCTTGAAAATTGTCATGCCTGTGATGTATTTTCATGTATCTGGGGTCTATTTTAAGCGTTTTGTGCATTTTAACCCTTTTTTCTGCGGTTGGTTCGATTTTTTGCGTTCATGTATCTGTGGTGTTTTTTAAGGTTTTTTTGCGTTTTGTGCGTCAGGTTCGCGTTCTACACTTTTTGTGCATTTTTAGTGAAAGTTCTTGAAAAATTTCATTTCTCTGATGCATTTTCATGTATCTGGGGTGTATTTTAAGCGTTTTGTGTATTTTAACCCTTTTTTCTGCGGTTTGTACGATTTTTTGCGTCAAGAGCGCGTAGTTCTACACTTTTTGTGCATTTTTAGTGCAAGTTCTTGAAAAATTTCATGCATGTGATGCATTTTCATGTATCTGGGGTGTGTTTTAAGCTTTTTATGCGTTTTGTGCGTCAGGTACACGTTCTACACTTTTTGTGCATTTTTAGTGCAAGTTCTTGAAAATTGTCATGCCTGTGATGTATTTTCATGTATCTGGGGTGTGATTTAAGCTTTTTATGCATTTTGTGCGATTTTTTGCGTCAGGTACGCGTTCTATACTTGTTGAGGCATTTGTAGTGCATGTTCTTGAAAAATGTCATGCCTGTGATGTATTTTCATGTATCTGGGTGTATTTTAAGCGTTTTGTGCATTTTAACCCTTTTTTCTGCGGTTTGTTTGATTTTTTGCGTTCATGTATCTGTGATGTATTTTAAGCTTTTTATGCGTTTTGTGCGATTTTTTGCGTCAGGTACGCGTTCTATACTTTTTGTGCATTTTTATTGCAAGTTCTTGAAAAATTCAATGGCTTTGATGCATTTTCATGTGTTTAAGGTGTATTTTAAGCTTTTTATGCGTTTTATGCGTTTTACTGCTTCAGGTACGTGTTCTACACTTTTTGTGCGATTTTAGTGTAAGTTCTTGAAAATTTCATGCCTGTGATGCATTTTCATGTATCTGGGGTGTATTTTAAGCGTTTTGTGTATTTTAACCCTTTTTTCTGCGGTTTGTACGATTTTTTGCGTCAAGAGCACGTAGTTCTACACTTTTTGTGCATTTTTAGTGCAAGTTCTTGAAAAATTTCATGCATGTGATGCATTTTCATGTATATGGGGTGTATTTTAAGCTTTTTATGCGTTTTGTGCGTCAGGTACGCGTCCTACACTTTTTGTGCATTTTTAGTGCAGGTTCTTGAAATATTTCATGCATGTGATGCATTTTCATGTATCTGGGGTGTATTTTAAGCGTTTTTGTGCATTTTAACCCTTTTTTCTGCGGTTTGTTAGATTTTTTGCGTTCATGTATCTGTGGTGTATTTTAAGCTTTTTATGCGTTTTGTGCGATTTTTTGCGTCAGGTACGCGTTCTACACTTTTTGTGCATTTTAGTGCAAGTTCTTGAAAAATTTAATGCCTTTGATGCATTTTCATGTATCTGGGGTGTATTTTAAGCTTTTTTGTCGTTTTACGCGTTTTGTGCGTCAGGTACGCGTTCCACACTTTTTGTGCATTTTATTTCAAGTTCTTGAAAAATTTCATGCATGTGATGCATTTTCATGTTTTTGGGTGTATTTTTAAGCGTTTTGTGCATTTTATCACTTTTTTCTGCGGTTTGTGCGAGTTTTTGCGTCAAGAACGCGTAGTTCTACACTTTTTGTGCATTTTTAATGCAAGTTCTTGAAAATTTTAATGCCTGTGATGCATTTTCATGTATCTGGGGTGTATTTTAAGCGTTTTGTGCATTTTAACCCTTTTTTCTGCGGTTTGTGCGAGTTTTTGCGTCAGGTACGCGTTCTACACTTTTTGTGCATTTTTAGTGCAAGTTCTTGAAAATTGACATGTCTGTGATGTATTTTCATGTATCTGGGGTGTATTTTAAGCTTTTTATGCATTTTGTGCGATTTTTTGCGTCAGGTACGCGTTCTACACTTTTTGTGCATTTTTAGTGCAAGTTCTTGAAAATTGTCATGCCTGTGATGTATTTTCATGTATCTGGGGTGTATTTTAAGCGTTTTGTGCATTTTAACATTTTTTTCTTCGGTTTGTGCGATTTTTTGCATCAGGAATGCGTTCTACACGGATTGTGCAATTTTAGTGTAAGTTCTTGAAAATTGTCATGCCTGTGATGCATTTTCATTTATCTGGGGTGTAATTTAAGCGTTTTGTGCATTTTAACCCTTTTTTGTGCGGTTTGTATGTTTTTTTGCGTCAGGTACGCGTTCTACACTTTTTGTGCATTTTTAGTGCAAGTTCTTGAAAAATGTCATGTCTGTGATGTATTTTCATGTATCTGGGGTGTATTTTAAGCGTTTTGTACATTTTAACCCTTTTTCTGCAGTTTGTTCGATTTTTGCGTTTATGTATCTGTGGTGTATTTTAAGCTTTTTATGCGTTTTGTGCGATTTTTTGCGTCAGGTACGCGTTCTACACTTTTTGTGCATTTTAGGTGCAAGTTCTTGAAAATATCATGCCTGTGATGCATTTTCATGTATCTGGGGTGTATTTTAAGCGTTTTGTGTATTTTAACCCTTTTTTCTGCGGTTTGTGCGATTGTTTGCGTCAGGTACGCGATCGAAACTTTTTGACCATTTTTAGTGCAAGTTCTTGAAAATTGTCATGACTGTGATGCATTTTCATGTATCTGGGGTGTATTTTAAGCGTTTTGTGTATTTTAACCCTTTTTTCTGCGGTTTGTGCGATTTTTTGCGTCAGGTACGCGTTCTACACTTTTTGTGCATTTTAGTGCAAGTTCTTGAAAATTTTCATGCCTGTGATGTATTTTAATGTATCTGGGGTGTATTTTAAGCGTTTTGTGTATTGTAACCCTTTTTTCTGTGGTTTGTGCATTTTCGTGCAAGTTCTTGAAAATTGTCATGACTGTGATGTATTTTCATGTATCTGGGGTGTATTTTAAGTGTTTTGTGCAATTTAACCCTTTATACTGTGGTTTGTGCGATTTTTTGCGTCAGGTACGCGTTCTACACTTTTTGTGCATTTTTAGTGCATGTTCTTGAAAAATATCATGTCTGTGATGTATTTTCATGTATCTGGGGTGTATTTTAAGCTTTTTATGCGTTTTGTGCGATTTTTTGCATCAGGTACGCGTTCTACACTTTTTGTGCATTTTTAGTGCATATTCTTGAAAAATTTCATGCATGTGATGCATTTTTATGTTTTTGGGGTGTATTTTAAGCTTTGTACGCGTTTTGTGCGTTTTGTGCGTCAGGTACGCGTTCTACACTTTTTGTGCATTTTAGGTGGAAGTTCTTGAAAAATTTCATGCCTGTGATGGATTTTTATGTATTTGGGGTGTATTTTAAGCGTTTTGTGTATTTTAACACTTTTTTCTGCGGTTTGTGCGATTTTTTGCATCAGGAACGCGTTCTACACGTTTTGTGCGTTTTTTTGCTTCAGGTACGTGTTCTACACTTTTTGTGCAATTTTAGTGTAAGTTCTTGAAAATTTTCATGCCTGTGATGCATTCTCATGTATCTGGGGTGTATTTTAAGCTTTTTATGCGTTTTGTGCGTCAGAAACGCGTTCTAAACTTTTTGTGCATTTTAGGTGCAAGTTCTTGAAAAATTTCATGCCTCTGATGGATTTTCATGTATGTGGGGAGTATTTTAAGCGTTTTGTGTATTTTAACCCTTTTTTCTGCGGTTTGTGCGATTGTTTGCGTCAGGTACGCGTTCTACACTTTTTGTGCATTTTTAGTTGAAGTTCTTGAAATTTTCATGCCTTTGATGCATTTTCATGTATCTGGGGTGTATTTTAAGCTTTTTATGCGTTTTACGCGTTTTGTGCGTCAGGTACGCGTTCTACACTTTTTGTGCATTTTTATTGCAAGTTCATGAAAATTTCATGCATGTGATGCATTTTCGTGTTTTTGGGTGTATTTTAAGCGTTTTGTGCATTTTAACACTTTTTTCTGCGGTTTGTGCGAGTTTTTGCGTCAAGAACGCGTAGTTCTACACTTTTTGTGCATTTTTAATGCAAGTTCTTGAAAATTTTAATGCCTGTGATGCATTTCATGTTTTTGGGGTTTATTTTAAGCTTTTTATGCGTTTTGAGCGTCAGGTACGCGTTCTATACTTTTTGTGCATTTTTAGTGCACGTTCTTGAAAAATGTCATGCATGTGATGCATTTTAATGTATTTGGGGAGTATTTAAGTTTTTTGTGCATTTTAACCCTTTTTTCTGCGGTTTGTGCGATTTTTTGTGTCAAGAACGCGTAGTTCTACACTTTTTGTGCATTTTTTAGTGCAAGTTCTTGAAAATTTAATGCCTGTGATGCATTTTCATGTATCTGGGGTGTATTTTAAGCGTTTTGTGTATTTTAACCCTTTTTTCTGCGGTTTGTGCGATTTTTTGCATCAGGAACGCGTAGTTCTACACTTTTTGTATATTTTTAGTGTAAGTTCTTGAAAATTTTCATGCCTTTGATGCATTTTCATGTATCTGGGGTGTATTTTAAGCTTTTTTGGCGTTTTACGCGTTTTGTGCGTCAGGTACGCGTTCTACACTTTTTGTGCATTTTTAGTGCAAGTTCTTGAAAAATTTCATGCATGTGATGCATTTTCATGTTTTGGGGTGTATTTTAAGCGTTTTGTGCATTTTAACACTTTTTTCTGCGGTTTGTGCGAGTTTTTGCGTCAAGAACGCGTAGTTCTACACTTTTTGTGCATTTTTAATGCAAGTTCTTAAAAATTGTAATGCCTGTGATGCATTTTCATGTATCTGGGGTGTATTTTAAGCGTTTTTTGCATTTTAACCCTTTTTTCTGCGGTTTGTGCGAGTTTTTGCGTCAGGTACGCGTTCTACACTTTTTGTGCATTTTTAGTGCAAGTTCTTGAAAATTGTCATGCCTGTGATGTATTTTCATGTATCTGGGGTGTATTTTAAGCGTTTTGTGCATTTTAACCCTTTTTTCTGCGGTTTGTGCGATTTTTTGCATCAGGAACGCGTTCTACACGGTTTGTGCGATTTTTTGTGTCAGGTACGCGTTCTACACTTTTTGTGCATTTTTAGTGCAATTTCTTGAAAATTGTCATGCCTGTGATGTATTTTCATGTATCTGGGGTGTATTTTAAGAGTTTTGTGCATTTTAACCCTTTTTTCTGTGGTTTGTGCGATTTTTTGCGTCACGTACGTGTTCTACACTTTTTGTGCATTTTTAGTGCAAGTTCTTGAAAATTGTCATGTCTGTGATGTATTTTCATGTATCTGGGGTGTATTTTAAGCTTTTTATGCGTTTTTGTGCGATTTTTTGCGTCAGGTACGCGTTCTACACTTTTTGTGCATTTTAGTGGAAGTTCTTGAAAATGTTCATGCCTGTGATGTATTTTCATGTATCTGGGGTGTATTTTAAGCGTTTTGTGTATTTTAACCCTTTTTTCTGCGGTTTGTGCGATTTTTTGCAACAAGAACGCGTAGTTCTACACTTTTTGTGCATTTTTAGTGCAAGTTCTTGAAATTGTAATGCCTGTGATGCATTTTCATGTAACTGGGGTGTATTTTAAGCGTTTTGTGCATTTTAACCCTTTTTCCTGCGGTTTGTGTGATTTTTTGCGTCAGGAACGCGTTCTACACGGTTTGTGTGTTTTTTTGCTTCAGTCACGTGTTCTACACTTTTTGTGCAATTTTAGGGTAAGTTCTTGAAAAATTTCATACATGTGATGCATTTTCATGTATCTGGGGTGTATTTTAAGCTTTTTATGCGTTTTGTGCGTCAGGTACGTGTTCTACACTTTTTTTGCATTTTTAGTGCAAGTTCTTGAAAATTTTCATGCCTTTGATGCATTTTCATGTAACTGGGGTGTATTTTAAGCGTTTTTTGTATTTTAACCCTTTTTTCTGCGGTTTGTGCGATTTTTTGCATCAGGAACGCGTTCTACACGGTTTGTGCGTTTTGTTGCTTCAGGTACGTGTTCTATACTTTTTGTGCAATTTAGTGAAAGTTCTTGAAAATTTCATGCCTGTGATGCATTCTCATGTATTTGAGGTATATTTTAAGCTTTTTATGCGTTTTACGCGTTTTGTGCGTCAGGTACGTGTTCTACACTTTTTTTTTGCATTTTTAGTGCAAGTTTGAAAATTTTCATGCCTGTGACCCTTTTTCTGCGGTTTGTGCGATTTTTTGCATCAGGAATGCGTTCTACACGGATTGTGCAATTTTAGTGTAAGTTCTTGAAAACTGTCATGCCTGTGATGCATTTTCATTTATCTGGGGTGTAATTTAAGCGTTTTGTGCATTTTAACCCTTTTTTGTGCGGTTTGTATATTTTTTTTGCGTCAGGTACGAGTTCTACACTTTTTGTGCATTTTTAGTGCAAGTTCTTGAAAAATGTCATGTCTGTGATGTATTTTCATGTATCTGGGGTGTATTTTAAGCGTTTTGTACATTTTAACCCTTTTTTCTGCAGTTTGTTCGATTTTTGCGTTCATGTATCTGTGGTGTATTTTAAGGTTTTTATGCGTTTTGTGCGATTTTTTGCGTCAGGTACGCGTTCTACACTTTTTGTGCATTTTTAGTGCAAGTTCTTGAAAATGTTCATGCCTTTGATGCATTTTCATGTAACTGGGGTGTATTTTAAGCGTTTTGTGTATTTTAACCCTTTTTTCTGCGGTTTGTGTGATTTTTTTCGTCAGGTACGCGTTGTAAACTTTTTGTGCATTTTTAGTGCAAGTTCTTGAAAATGTTCATGCCTTTGATGCATTTTCATGTATCTGGGGTGTATTTTAAGCGTTTTGTGTATTTTAACCCTTTTTTCTGCGGTTTGTGTGATTTTTTGCGTCAGGTACGTGTTCTACACTTTTTGTGCAACTGTAGTGTAAGGTCTTGAAAATTTTCATGCCTGTGAGATGCATTCTCATGTATCTGGGGTGTATTTTAAGCTTTTTATGCATTTTACGCGTTTTGTGCGTCAGGTACCCGTTCTTCACTTTTTGTGCATTTTTAGTGCAAGTTCTTGAAAATTTTCATGCCTTTGATGCATTTTCATGTAACTGGGGTGTATTTTAAGCGTTTTATGTGTTTTGTGCGTCAGGTTCGTGTTCTACACTTTTTGTGCATTTGTAGTGCAAGTTCTTGAAAAATTTCATGCCTCTGATACATTTTCATGTATCTGGGGTGTATTTTAAGCTTTTTATGCGTTTTGTGCGTCAGGAACGCGTTCTAAACTTTTTGTGCATTTTAGGTGCAAGTTCTTGAAAAATTTCATGCCTGTGATGGATTTCATGTAACTGGGTGTATTTTAAGCGTTTTTTGCATTTTAACCCTTTTTACTGCGGTTTGTGCGATTTTTTGCATCAGGAACGCGTTCTACACGGTTTGTGCGATTTTATGCGTCAGGTACTCGTTCTACACTTTTTGTGCATTTTTAGTGCATATTCTTGAAAAATGTCATGTCTGTGATGTATTTTGATGTATCGAGGGTGTATTTTAAGCGTTTATTGCATTTTAACCCTTTTTTCTGCGGTTTGTTCGATTTTTTGCGTTCATGTATCTATGGTGTATTTTAAGCTTTTTATGCGTTTTGTGCGATTTTTGCTCCAGATACGCGTTCTACACTTTTTGTGCATTTTTATTGCAAGTTCTTGAAAAATTTCATGCATGTGATGCATTTTTATGTTTTTGGGGTGTATTTTTAGCTTTGTACGCATTTTGTGTGTTTTGTGCGTCAGGTACGCGTTCTACACTTTTTGTGCATTTTAGGGGCAAGTTCTTGAAAAATGTCATGCCTGTGATGGATTTTCATGTCATTTGGGGTGTATTTTAAGCGTTTTGTGTATTTTAACCCTTTTTTCTGCGGTTGTGTGATTTTTTTCGTCAGGTACGCGTTCTACACTTTTTGTGTATTTTTCGTGCAAGTTCTTGAAAAATTTCATGCCTCTGATGCATTTTCATGTATCTGGGGTGTATTTTAAGCGTTTTGTGTATTTTAACCCTTTTTTCTGCGGTTTGTGTGATTTTTTGCGTCAGGTACGCGTTCTACACTTTTTGTGCATTTTTAGTGCAAGTTCTTGAAAATTTTCATGCCTTTGATGCATTTTCATGTAACTGGGGTGTATTTTAAGCGTTTTTTGTATTTTAACCCTTCTTTCTGCGGTTTGTACGATTTTTTTGCGTCAAGATCGCGTAGTTCTACACTTTTTGTGCATTTTTAGTGCAAGTTCTTGAAAAATTTCATGCATGTGATGCATTTTCATGTATCTGGGGTGTATTTTAAGCTTTTTATGCGTTTTGTGCGTCAGGTACGCGTTCTACACTTTTTGTGCATTTTTAGTGCAAGTTCTTGAAAATTGTCATGCCTGTGATGTATTTTCATGTATCTGGGGTCTATTTTAAGCGTTTTGTGCATTTTAACCCTTTTTTCTGCGGTTGGTTCGATTTTTTGCGTTCATGTATCTGTGGTGTTTTTTAAGGTTTTTTTGCGTTTTGTGCGTCAGGTTCGCGTTCTACACTTTTTGTGCATTTTTAGTGAAAGTTCTTGAAAAATTTCATTTCTCTGATGCATTTTTCATGTATCTGGGTGTATTTTAAGCGTTTTGTGTATTTTAACCCTTTTTTCTGCGGTTTGTACGATTTTTTGCGTCAAGAGCGCGTAGTTCTACACTTTTTGTGCATTTTTAGTGCAAGTTCTTGAAAAATTTCATGCATGTGATGCATTTTCATGTATCTGGGGTGTATTTTAAGCTTTTTATGCGTTTTGTGCGTCAGGTACACGTTCTACACTTTTTGTGCATTTTTAGTGC
Source organism: Salminus brasiliensis (assembly GCF_030463535.1). NCBI lineage: Eukaryota > Metazoa > Chordata > Actinopteri > Characiformes > Bryconidae > Salminus > Salminus brasiliensis. The sequence goes on from NC_132878.1 coordinate 40,292,058, forward strand.
AAGTTCTTGAAAATTGTCATGCCTGTGATGTATTTTCATGTATCTGGGGTGTGATTTAAGCTTTTTATGCATTTTGTGCGATTTTTTGCGCCAGGTACGCGTTCTATACTTGTTGAGGCATTTGTAGTGCATGTTCTTGAAAAATGTCATGCCTGTGATGTATTTTCATGTATCTGGGGTGTATTTTAAGCGTTTTGTGCATTTTAACCCTTTTTTCTGCGGTTTGTTTGATTTTTTTGCGTTCATGTATCTGTGATGTATTTTAAGCTTTTTATGCGTTTTGTGCGATTTTTTGCGTCAGGTACGCGTTCTATACTTTTTGTGCATTTTTATTGCAAGTTCTTGAAAGATTCAATGGCTTTGATGCATTTTCATGTGTTTAAGGTGTATTTTAAGCTTTTTATGCGTTTTATGCGTTTTACTGCTTCAGGTACGTGTTCTAA